>NC_041057.1:1077719-1257553 GCF_900634775.1 Gouania willdenowi | reverse complement strand
GCATCTGTCAACCTGTTTTTATCCTGTTTCTGTAAATAACAGCTTTAAATCGACATCTTTAACTTTTCTTGTTTTTTAGAGCGACCAAAAGCAGCACAAGTTGTCAATTTAACTGAAAAAGCTGCTAAATGATCTAAAAAAGCAGCTAAAATAACTGAAAAAGCTGCTAAATCATGGATGTCAAACTCATTTTGGTTCAGGGATAAAATACAGAGCAGTTTGATCTCAAGTGGCCACAGATTTTATTATTTATTTATTAGTTTGCTCTTTTACGTATACATAAAATATGAAATCTGTAAAAAACTGACAATATCCAATGATGTGATAAATATCAGTACCAACAGGATCTTCACTTTAAATTTCCAAGATTTTATGACCAATTTCTATTTAATTAGGGCAAATATGTCATAATTCAAAGAAAATTGAAGGATTTTGTAAGAATCTTTTCAACTGTTTAACAATAAAAAACAACTGCAATCATAGGGTTAGAGCACCGGGAAAACTGGGACCAGCACCGGGAAAACTGTGAGCGCCTACAAATATAGTTGTTTCATTTACACAGTGGTTCATGTTTTCCCTGTCATTTTTACTTTCTCCTGCGGGCTGATTAGACCCTCGGGCCATGAGTTTGACACGTGTGCTAAATGATCTATAAATCAGGCTGAATGTTTCACTCCAATAGAAAACAATGAGATGTTTACAGGCAGTGGGGCCGTGTGACATCATCAATCACATGATTTCAAGATGGAGGAACACAGGCTCTAAAACTGTAAAGTAGTCCTATTTATAAAAGATAATTAAATGAATATGGTGCATAATAATGTGTTTTATTAGAAATAAATCTACTAATAAGAACATTTAGAAGATTTTAGGCCACATTTGTGAAAAGGTTCAGGATCCCTTTAAAGGCACAAATGTCATGTTTTGGTTGAAGTGGTGTCACTGAGCAGGATCATTATACAGATTTAAAAAACGGCGTACCCTGCTGTGCGTTGTAGGCGTTGGCATTGCGTGTCATGCTGGATGGCAGCCACCCTGCCAGGCTGGCTCTCTGGGTCTTAGTGCCTTTGTGTTTGATGTCCTCTCCATTCCAGATGATGTCGTCCTCCCACTGCAGTTGAGTCACCATCAGGAAGAGCTCGTTCTCCAACGCCTTCTTGTCCTTCTGCGCACCTTCACCATCATCATCATTGTCAACATCATGGTCATTGTTGTTGTCGTCCTGCATCTGGACCTGCACACATTTCATTCACAGATGGTTGGTTGTAATGTTCAGAGTAGAGAGGATAAACCCAGCTCACCTCTGGAGAACCTTCAATCACTTCTTGATGGTTCTGCTGCTCATCCTTAGCAGACGGCGTCTCCTTCAGTTTGAAGCCGTAGCTGAAGGCGCGTCCGTCCTCGGGGACGCCCAGGATGTCGTACCACAGCTGAGCGGGACCGTACCTCCACTCCGCCACTTTGGGTCGAGACTCCGTTTCTTTGTCGACATCGCTGCACGTTTGTGAGAACTTGGATTCCACTGGAGCCATCATGGTGATCTGGAGAACATAAAGTCACATAAACACATCTGTACACATCTGTAGGGACTCGGATTCCCAATGATCGCAGAATTCAAAATCTGAAATCAATCAAACACGTGTTTAAAATAAATTTCTGTCTGGTGCTTTCACATCTACAGTCTGGTGGACTCAGTGATTCTGCAACATTAGACAGAATAGTTCCACCTTCTTCTTCTTTGTCTGAGTAAAATACTGTCAAGAAGAAGAAGGAGAACGAGGAGAAAAAGGAGAAGATCAAGAGGAAGGAGGAGAAGAAGAAGAACAAGAAAAAGAAGTACGAAGAAAAGAAGAAGAAAAAGGGGGAGGAGAAGACTTTTTATTATCAATTTTTCAGTTTTAGTCGATACAGGAGCTCATTAGAAGGAATACGAGAAGAACAAGAAGAACAAGAGGAGTATGAGAAGAAGAAAAGTAGATTAAAAAGGGGAAGGAGAAGGAGTATGAGAAGAAGAATATAATATGTAAAGTTAATATTTGGGTATGATTTCAGGAGATTTAATGAACCAGTAAAGTAAAGACAGAAGAGACGATGAAACTAAAAACATTTTAGTGTGAAAAGAAGCAGACGTGATAAATGATTAAACCCTGAAACTGAAGCTAAGAAATGTAGAAGCAGAGAGAAATAAATGTAAATGTAGATCTAGTTTTTTACCTCGTCATCAGAGAGACACTGCTCAGGAGGAGGGGGCGGAGCAAACTCATAAACCCAGCCAGACTTCTTCTCCTGGTTCTGTTCGGGGGGCTCTCCCTCTGGGGGGGGCGTTCCAGGCTGAGGGGTCTCTGTGTTTACGTTTCTTCTTCCTGCGAGCACTTCTCCAAACCGAGGGCATGTTCTTTCCAGGACCAAACAGACGCAGGAACCTCAGCACCTGGAGGACATCGACACTAACGTTCACCATCAGCTGTTGTTCAGTCAGAGCAGATGCTTCAGTGGAGACCAGTGGTTCTCAAACTCTGGTTTAAGTCCCCTTTCTCTAGCTTTTGAATCCATTATGTCCGACTACAACATTTTGCTCAGAAATCTGTGAAAAACAACATCTATAAATAATAATGATGGAATTAATGAGTAATAACACTCATTTTAAAGAATCAAACTTTGTAAATAAGTGAATGAAACAGTATTTAATGTCTCCTGAATAAATTAATAATATACGTTCATCTCCCTCCTGATGTGGGACCAACACTGACCTTTGTGTTTTCAGTTCATGTTCTAATCAACATCATTTCTATCATCATTTTGTGTGTTTTGTTGTGGTCGTAATCATAATGAAATTGCAATTGAGTTCAGATAATTGACTTTGGAATTGTAATTGCCATGAAAAATCTGTAAACATTTTAATTATAATTTAATGCAAAACTAGGTTACCATGTTACAGTTCTACACATACAGTATGTAGTTAATAATTATTAAAATATGTTTCATATCAAGCTCTCCCACCTTTCACCATAAAAAAATATATAAATCTAGGGGTACACTGACACAAAAAGGCTCAGACGCCCACACCAAAAATATTAAAACCTATATTTTCATTGATTAGGAAGCCTAACAAGGTAATCAGGAGATAAATTAGATGATAGACATTTGTTTTTAGTGTATTTTACAGCTGATTTAGGACCTGTTAGCATTAGAGATGCTAACAGAAAGCTAACACATGAGGAAGGTTAACTTTTATTAGGTTATTTATTTCAGGCTCAGTAATAGTATGATAATTAATTGTAATTTAACTTTAGTCATTCAGAACGTAATTGTAATTGACTTTCTGAGGATAAAAAATAATTGTAATTTAATTGTAATTGGGAAAAATGCTGGTCACTGTAATCGTAATTGAACATGAGTAAAAGAAAAAATCTAATTGACCCCAACCCTGGTTTTTGGCGTCGTTTGGTTGTTTCTCTGTTATTTGGTGTATTTTATACTGATCTTGTATATTTTTCTCGTATTTTGTCTCTTTTGTTGTCGATTTATGAGTTGCTGGTAATATTTAGTGTGATTATCATTTTTTAACTAAAAATAAACATTTTAATACGGCATATTTTTCCTCTCTCTCTATCAAGTACCCCCTCTAGTGCCATCTGTACCCCCCATTTGAGAAACCACTGGTGTAGATGACGGGTTACCCTTCCAGGCCTGAACTCTGGGAATAGCTCAGTAACGCCCGGCAGTGCTTTAGCAGCGTCTTTCTGCATGATTCCAGCCAATGGGAGGGTCAGGCTGTCCGGGGCCCCTCCGCTCACTGACCCCGGGCCGGGTCGTTCTGTTTCTGACTCAGAGTCTGAGGAGCTGCTGAAGTCCACTTTGTCGGCAGCTGATGACGGCGCGATGATGGACGGAAGGATGATGCCGTCTCCGTCTTCTGCAACTGTCACAGGACAAAGCGTTTTATTTTGTATTAAAATACTAGTTTTAGGAGTTGTTTCTTTCACTAAATATGGAACAGTTTGATCTCTAGTGGGGCCACAGATTTTTATGCTGGAAAACGGGTAATTTCAGCATTATGGTGCCCTAGTTTACACTTCTACGTATATAAAAAATACTAAATATGTAAGAAACCGACAATATCCAAGCAATAATTGACAGATATCAGTCCCAACAAGATCTTTACTTTAAATTTCCCAGATTTTGTGACCAATTTATATTTAATTAAGCAAAATATTTTGTCATAATTTGAGGAAAATTTAAGAATTTTGTAAAAATGTTGTGTTTTTTCAAGTTTAACATTAAAAATGACTGAAATCATGAAATATAAGCACCTGGAAAAGTTTCATTTCATTTACACAATGTGTAAAAAAAAAAGTGTTTATTGGGCTTTATTCAAATAAAATGTGAATATTAAACAATATTAAATGTTTTATTTCACTCACACTGTACTCATTATGTTGGATAAAAAGTCACTGAATCTATTGCACGTCACTGAATCGTTCTAAATTAACCAATATCATCCATGAATCGAATCGTTGCTAAAACGAATCGTTACATCCCTAGCGTATGTACATCACACCTGTAAAATTAAACTAAAATATAATAAAAACATTCCTGATACATGTATAATGTGTGGCTCTAAAGGCACATTGATACTCTGCACGTGGGAACGTAATCAGACTGATGCTGTCTAGTCTGTAATTAGAGACAATCACGTATATTCACACATATTTGAAAAGATTTGTGGTCCATTTAGAAAAAATTGACTTTTCTGATGACATGACTAATTTTTAAGTACCCTGCAGTACGTGCTACCATCGAAACATGATTAGAAAAGCAAAAGATTCAAGATTTAAAGTGTTTAGTATCATGTGCACAATAAGGAAACATGTTTCACTCTACAATTAAATTCTGACTTTGCTGTCCACACTGGATGACACAAAGAACAGAACAAAACAAAGAAAAAAAAAAGCATAATAACTATTATAATAATTTCTAATAAAAAGTAAGAAAGATATATATGTACAAGGTAGAAGCTGTTATTGTTCATTTATTTTTTGTTATTGCACCTTTTAATGTATTTTTATTGTTCTCTATAAAAACCATGTATGAACATCTCTCTGTAATGAAAGTGTTTGTAATTATTGAATTAACATGGTAAAAATCTTTAATATGATTTATATGGCAAAAAAAGAAATGCAAATATGTATATACAGTATCTGTATCCTATATATTTTATTTTTTCTATTTAAATATAGCCTCTATTACTGTATTGTGTATTTTATCTTCATTGGACTATTTTCCGGTGTCTTTTGGGTTTTTCTGTGTGTTACCTTCTGTTGTCTTTTTTTTATTATTTTGTTATTTAATGCACTTTATTCTGAGCGTAGCTTTCATGACAGTAAATTTCCCCACTACAGGACCAATAGAAATATTAAAAAAAGCTACAGTTTGTTGACCAGAACATGTGACTGGATTGTATTAAAATGTTTTGGTAACCTCAGGATATTTGTACGAGCAGTTGAAAGATTCTGGACTAAAATGAACTAAAGTCTAAGTTTGGTCAGAAGACTAAATAAACGCTGGTGCTCACCACTGGGGGTCTGAGAGGACGGCTCGTCTTTCTTGACAGACGTAAAAATAGTTGGAGGTGGAGGAGGAGGCATGAGCTTAGAGTCGATGTCCTCACAATCAGCATCATAATCATCCTCATCGTCTGAAATAAAAGCAGATCAAATGAGCTGGATCCAAGTAGATGACAAAGAAAAACTAGTTTTATTCATTATTTATAGAAATAAAGATGAAAATGTGTTGAACCTGTTTTCCTGACAGGCTGCAGGCTTCCCATCGCTTGACGATATTTCTTTGTTTCATCCTCAGCGACTTCGCTGATGTCGGAGTAATCGACTGCATCGTCCGTGCTTTTCACCCAACCTGGACAAAGACAAACGTTTGGAAATTTTATTTTTTCCTCGTTCCATTTTAATTTTTTTTCCCATTTTTGTGTTTTATACATTAATTTTTTTTAGAATTTTTTATTTTTTTTTTTTAAATCAGAAAATATTAGTTTTTAACTCCTGTGAGGAAACTAAATAACAATGCAAAAAGAAAACCATAATTTAACAAAAATATATGCCAAAAATAAAAATGTAATTTAAATGAATGAATAAACTACAATTAAAAAGTAGTTATCAGGGTCGGGGTCAATTACATTTTTCAGTTACAATTATGCTTTCAATTACCCATATTCGATTACAATTACAGTGACCATCATTTTTTCCAATTACAATTAAATTACAATGCGTTTTTTTTAGCCTCAGAACGTCAATTACAATTACATTCTCAATTACTTAAGTTCAATTTCAATTAATCACAATTACTGAACCAGAAATAAATAACCTAATAAAAGTTAACATTCCTTTTGTGTTAGCTTTCTGTTAGCATCTCTAATGCTAACAGGTCCAAAATCAGCTGTAAAATACAATAAAAATTAATATTTATCATCTAATTTATTTCCTATCTATTGATTACCTAGTTAGGTTTTATAATCAATGAAAATATAGGTTTTAATATTTTTGGTGTGGGCGTCTGAGCCTTTTTTGTGTCAGTATACCTCTAGATTTATATTTATTTTAAATGAAAAATAGTGGTAAAGTTTGATATGAAACATATTTTAATAATTATTAACTACACATGTGTAGAGCTGTACATAAAACTGGAACATGGTTCCCAAGTTTTGCAATAAATTATAATAAATTATACTTCACAATTTTTATAGAATTTTCAAGGCAATTACAATTACAAAGTCAATTATCTAAACTCAATTACAATTTAATTATGATTACTACAGCAACAGATTTTTAAAAATTACAATTATAGTTTCAATTACGCCATAATTGTACTTAATTATCAACTATGCAATTACAATTATGATTAACCCCAACCCTGGTAGATATAAGTTGAACTGATATGGATTATTCTGACTGCTCCTTTTTAATGATTTATAATATTATATGTCATATAAAGATGTAGGAAAGCAGCAACAATGTTCACTGAATAAGAGCAGGTTTATTAATTAAGTTTTGATCAACCTAATTTAAATGATCCTGATGAGGGTTGGGCATCGTTTGGATTTTAACGATTCTGATTAACACACACGGACCTCAGTAAACGGAACAGGCTTCACCGGACGGCAGGAACTAGGACCCAGAGGCGGAGCAAATAAGTTCCTGTACTGCATTCACAGGCTGTAATATCACAGGTTTATCATTTTACCTGTTGTTAGAGCTACTGTCTTTACCAGGGAGATAATATTTATTCTGATCGCACCTTATGCAAACCCCGCGTAAACAAACAGAGCAAGCCTCGGAAACAAACTACTGTGGAAATTTAGGAATTAAAAAAAAAGAATCACAATTCAAACATCTTCGTAACGGTTCCAGAAAGGTTCCTCTGACCCTAATCCTGATGACATCATTCCAGACTGTAAAGATTAGACAAAAATAAATGGACACGATGCATCAGTTGTTTCACCACTAGGGGCCAGAATATTTTACAGTATTAGAAGTTATCATTAAACTATAATGTTTCAGACTCTACAATCCCTGGCATCGATTGTCTCACAGATCTTCTGTAGAACTGATGAGATGTTCTGTTTTCATTGGTGGATTCCGTGATCGTGGAATTTGTATGGCCCTACAAACGTCTGTCTACGTCCATACTCACCCTCTGCATCCACGCTGCTGGAGTCTTTCTGCTCCTCCTTGTCTTCGTCTTCATTGGCAGTGATCTCTGTGATGAGTGAACTCAGGCCCAACGTTCCCAAACCAGCCAAGTGCTTTTTAGACTCCTGGTGATCCAAGAACAGGAAAATTATCCAGTAAGCAGAAGACAAAAAGTCACCTGCTGACAACGAAGCGCTACCAAGTGGTTTCAAATAGTAAACAAGACGACAGGAAACACTCACGTTGTCTAGAACGCTGTCGTCCTCTAACTGTCCATCTTCATTAATGTTTCCAAAGAGGAAACCAGTGATGGAAAATGGACGATCTTGGTCTTCATCACTGTCTGAGTCCGACATCCTACAACGTCAGACATTTACTGTATAACTAATTCATTTCAGCCATTTTTTAACCCTCACCGACCTGCAGCATAGAGCAGGGGTTCTCAACTTTGGAGTCACTCAGTCAGGACCCCACATTTCTTTAACAATTTTATCAAATGTTTACTTATTCTTACACTTTTTCAGCAACTACACCAAACTCTTCATATTTTCATCACTTTTTCTTGTCATATTTTTGCTCGTTTTAATGCATTTTTGCTACATTACTCCCATTTCTGACACTTCTACATCACATTTCAATGCACTTTATGCACATTTCTTTCACTTTCTGCACATGTTCAGCACTTATAAACCCTTATATTCCACCACTAATCCACCTAATGTTACACATGTTGACCCATTATTGCCACTTTTCATCATAAATCATGCTTATTTTTGCCAATTTAACTACAATCTCAATTTGTCATGCCCATTATTTGATAGTTAAAATGAATTATTCCCACTTTTAAACAAATATTGGCATTTTGAACCATTTTTATATCAAACTTTGTCCACTCTAATTGGCAACTTTTAACCCAATTTTTGTGGTTTTCAAAATCCCATTTTTGGTCACTTTGAACCCATTTTATTTGAGATTAAAACAAGGATTTACATGTTTCAGATGACTATAATAATAATAACAATAAACATTCTGGATAACAGTGGATATTATTCAGATGAATAAATAAATGTGGTTATCACAGATTCATAGAACAATGCTTGTCAAGTGTTTTATTAATTCATATTTCATGTAGTTATTCATAAATATATACAACATGGGACTTTTAGAGTTGAATTATTTACTCATATTAAAACAATAAAATGTTATGGTTATAGGTAAAAATAAATAGTGTTTACCGTTTATCAGTAAACACATTTTATAATAATAATCAATGATTAATTATCATGTGATAAGACGCGGGAATAAATGACCTCTCAGGTGTATTTGCTTTGCTGATAACTTGTATTCCGATGTCCGAAATAAAGAAAACTACCATTTTAGAACGCTGAGTAACGTTAATATTTAGTTTAGCAGCACAATAATAATGGGAATGCCTTCATTAACTGTAGTTATACTTTATAAATGGCATAATAAAAAGCGTGGAGACAAAATGTAGTTTCCACCTACCTGTTATAATATCTCTTCAGAGATTGTCTCCGTATCCTTTATTCAGATTGTTGTTGAAAAGCCAAAGGAGCAGCTAGGCTAGTTAGCTGATGCTATCTTTGCTACATAAATGATGATAAATTACCTAAAATATAAACGTTTAAGCATATTTATCTATGCACGTTTAATATCAACACAAAAAGTCTTTAATGCAAATATTAGGACAGCCGTAGTGGGTCTAAAGTGGAATGTTTTGTAGCAACGCAACGATTTGAGCAGACTGACGGAAAACTACGGTGACCCGGAAGTACAGAGTGACGCATTCCGGAAGTCTTCTTCTTCTTCGTGGATTTGTTATGGCGGTTGGCATTCTTTTTATTTTTTATCTTTATTTTACAAACAAACAGAATATAAGGACACACAAAATACAAGAAAATAATGCCAGGGGGTTCACATACAAACAAACATTTTAGAAACTGTACAGATGTAAATGGTTTTCTGAGCCTTTTTATTTTTGGATTTCTTAATGACATTTATGTAATTTATTATATCAATATCAGAATAAGAATCAGAATCAGAATCAGAATCAGAATCAACTTTATTGACCAAGAGTCTATGAATACACACGAGGAATTTGTCTTGGTGACCTGTGCTCTCTCAGATAGTGTAACATTAAATAATAACAATCAACTAGAAGTATAAACATAAATATAAGAGTAGTTAGACTAATATGTGCAAACTAAATAAAATAACAAGATAATAATAATAATAATAATAATAATAATAATAATAATAATAATAATAATAATAATAATAATAATAATAATAATAACGAAATAAAACAAAAATACAATAATAATAATAAGATAATAGTGCAGTACTGCATTGATGAGTAGTGCAGTGAACATTTAAATGAAAATATTATGTTCATGAACATTCACAGTGACAGGTTGATCCAGAGTTATGTTTAGTTCCAGGTTATTTCACAGTAACAGAAACAGGTCTGATAATATTAAAACACTTGTTGCACTGTAAGCAGTGAAATATGAGTTTTAAACGCGATAAACTTTACCTTTCAGTTCTCCTTTGCGGTTGCTAGGGCGGCCATCTTTGAACAACAACAAAAAAAACTTTATTAAAAAAAAAAAGAAAAACTCTGTGTTATTTAGCCCAGCAGGTGGCGCACAAACCTCAGGTTATATTTGACCGATTCTACAGCTACGAGGTTTTTTAGTCATAAATTTACCTTTTAATAAAAATCATTTTAATTTATTACAACATGACATAATGTTGGTTAAAAAAAAGCTTTTATTTGTGTTGATTTATTCATATAAACTCAGCTGTGAAAACACTTCAGAATTGACCCGTTTTACATTAAAATATGTTGCTCATCTTTTACATTTTAACTTATTTACATTTTTAGGATGAGCAGATAAACAGTTCATCTTTATCTCTGTTAATTATTTGTCAGTTTTGTATTTGGGTCACGTGACACCTAAATATTTTGTCCAACTGCTCTTATTTAATTTAAGGTTTAATGCATAAAAATATTCCAAATATGTAGTAAGTAGTATATATGCACCCACTTTCATATATATATTTCAAAATGTCACTTATAAATTGACTTGTGTAATTTATTATGTGTTCAAATACAGTATCATGTGACTGTCTGACCATGACTGATGTTTAGAAAAAAAATTACTCTACAATTACAATTACTCTAAAACAATTCTCATTTTTTTCTGCCATATTTATAGTCCTGTATAAGATTTACGAGTATTTCTATTTTTATTTACATCATAATATTCATGCAAACTTGTCTGATGAGGAACATTTTATGAAATATCCATCCTTGTATCTCACTGAGGTATGATGTTAAACTAGTGTTAAATTAGTTTTAAACTGGTGTTAAACTAGTGTTAAAACACATATACATGTAATTGTGTTATGTGAAATCATACGGAAAAGGCAGGGGATTATTCGGATAATCCGTGTTCAAGGTAGTAATATCATCTGAATATGTGTAATAAGAATAATATAAACACTATTAAAACACTAAAGATCTCTGGATTAAAATTACAAACACTGTTAGGTTGGAAACATCAACAGACTGATAGAGCTTGTTGATGTTTATCTCCCTCTGACCTTTGAATAAAAAGTAAATTAAAAAAAGGTTGTTTTTTTTAAAAAAAAACAAATTGATTTTTGATTCATGTTTATAATTGTAGCCATGTTGTTACCCTGATGAAGGTCCTTTGACCAAAAGCTTGGGAAATTAAATTGTTTTACTTGCATTGATCCAAGTGTGCAGATCTATTTTTCATACAAATATTCTTTAAGCTCTGGTACAGATTTAGTCGTGAGTTTGGTGATTCTACTTCTGATTGATGACTTAAATAAAATGATGTTCATACCATGATTATTTACATTTGTAACAACAGTGACACTTGTTATTTTTATTATGTCATTTCAGGTGAAGCTGGAGAAAAACTGCCCTGTTTCTGTGGATTGTTGCAGACACTGTGACTGTAAAACATTTCCCTCTGTAAACTGTTAATGTCTGTATGCTTCATGTCTGTCTGTACAGCAGAGACCACAATGTACTACATCTGTAAACTCCCTGCACAACATCTGGCCCAGGTTCACTGGGGTCTTCACAGATTATCACCGCTAATTCACCCATTTATTATTAACCAATTGGTTACATACATTTAACCTTCAACATAATATCTACAGAATTCTACAATTGAATAAAATAAATCAAAATAAATGATAAGACCCTGAAAAATAACCTAAATAAATCCAATGAAAACAAATTATACATTTAAAGTGTAAACAATTCAAGTTAACTTTTTTGTTAATTATATTTAATTATATGGGAGATTTTAGATTTAGTCCAATAAAATCAGACATTCATTTTCTGGCTGATAATGGACCAATATCTGATATTGTGGCAGGATGAAGGAACGACTGAGGTGGAGGTTAGTACAGCTTTGATCCTTTCAGCAGCATCACACGGATAAACATACAAAGCGCGCCAAACATTATATATGGCGTAAAAGCACACCTCCTACCCATCAACCCCATGGGTGAGAGAACAGTCCCTAAGTGATCACCACAATATCAATATCTGATCAGGACCCCACTACCACTCAACACACTGATCCCATTAAATAAAATAGATATCATTTAATGAGTTGTTCATTTGTTATTAGCGTGATTCCATTCACTAGGCCTGTGAAATCTGTGTATCATTCGTTTATCATTATGTAACAAAATCGTGAAAAACGGAAGAAAAAAAAAAAAAAACACTCATTATTTGATATTTGTTTCCAAAACCAAAATGAAAAAACGGAAAACCTTCCTCCTTCAACGGGAAACTTCCTGTGTTTTTCCCCTTGGGTGGTTCTCACAGCTGGTTTTATGAACAAAGCCGTGTTAGAACCAAACACAGCGTTAAAGTTCCCCATGGCTGTGGACTCTCTGCTCCACCCCCCGCTGATGATGTCACACACACGTCAAAAAACCCATCATCCAATCAGAAGACCAGTTACATCAACAGAACTATCCTTTCATCTGATTGGCTGCTGCTTATCGAACATAACGCTTTGATATTGTCGAACTCCAAATCTTTCAGTTTATCAGTTTATCTGTAGAATCACTGAAGCCACACAGGAAACATGAAGTTTGACCAAGAACAGATTATAAAGAGCGTACAGGCCTTAATCTCTGAGAAATACAAAGGTAAATGTTTACATCACTTTATATACAAATTAAATTAGGCTTAAACACTAAAATAATCACTTTCTCTGTTTAATTTACATTTTTTCATGGTTTGAAAAAAAGAGTGATTAGATGGATTATTTTTTACCGTTTCCAGAAATATTTCTGTCAGAGAGGAGTTTATAACTATTTAGCTTTAAATTAGTGATTAAATGTGTATTTATAACTATTTAGCTTTAAATTAGTGATTAAATGTGTATTTATAACTATTTAGCTTTAGTGATTAAATGTGTATTTATAACTATTTAGCTTTAAATTAGTGATTAAATGTGTATTTATAACTATTTAGCTTTAAATTAGTGATTAAATGTGTATTTATAACTATTTAGCTTTAGTGATTAAATGTGTATTTATAACTATTTAGCTTTAAATTAGTGATTAAATGTGTATTTATAACTATTTAGCTTTAAATTAGTGATTAAATGTGTATTTATAACTATTTAGCTTTAAATTAGTGATTAAATGTGTATTTCTTTGCTGTAAAGATGTCAAGCATTGACTGTCTCCATGGCAACTGCTTTGGTTTTCAGTGACATAATAAAAATAACAGCAAAATTAGTTTTAAAGAAGTTTAAATGCCATATATAATCATCTCTGTCACCTTTGTCAAATTCAAGGCCCGAGGGCCAAGTCCGGCCCCTTAGAGCCTGCAATTGGGCCCCTAGGCTAAGTAGATTTACACCTGAGCCACGGTCGCCATTGAGTGGTTAAATGTAAATATTTATTTTATACTTTATTGCATTAATTAACAAACAAAATGTCTTTCACAGACAACTGTCATCAAAAGTACATGAAATTATGGAGAGGGTACTAATGATAGGAAGAGGGTCCACATGATCTGACAAAAAAGATTGAGAACCACTCATTTACACAAAGATTCATGTTGTCTCTGTCATTCTCACTTTCTCCTGAGGGCCAAATCAGATGCTCTGAAGGGCCAGATTTGGCCCCTGAGCCTTGAGTTTGACATGTGCGCTAACATGTTGGTCTTGTTCTTTTCAGATGCACCAATCATACAGCCCTCATCGTGCTACACAGCAGTGGTGGTGGAAGTGGTCCTCAGAGAAGCCTGGACTAGTGGAGGTTCTCTGATGAACCAGGAGTGCTCTGAGGACCAACCTTTGGAGCATCTGCATCTCCAACAGAACCACTCTCATTACTTTATAGTCAAGGTTCCAGACAGTGGAGCCCCAAAGATGGTTGAGGTGGAGACAGAGAATGAGGAGGGGCTCCAGACAAGGAGGGGCTGCAAAAGGAAGGCTGGAGATCACAACGTCCAAACGCCAAATAAAAAGAAAGTGAAGGTTGAGGAGGGGCTTCAGACAAGGAGGGGCTGCAAAAGGAAGGCTGGAGATCACAACGTCCAAACGCCAAATAAAAAGAAAGTGAAGGTTGAGGAGGGGCTTCAGACAAGAAGGGGCTGCAAAAGGAAGGCTGGAGATCACGCCGGAAAGCCAAATAAAAAGAAAGTGAAGGTTGAGGAGGGGCTTCAGACAAGACGGTGCTGCAAAAGGAAGGCTGGAGATCACGCCGGAAAGCCAAATAAAAAGAAAGTGAAGGTTGAGGAGGGGCTTCAGACAAGACGGTGCTGCAAAGGGAAGGCTGGAGATCACAACGTTGGAAAGCCAAAGAGAAAGAAAGTGAAGGTTGAGGAGGGGCTTCAGACAAGACGGTGCTGCAAAGGGAAGGCTGGAGATCACAACGTTGGAAAGCCAAAGAGAAAGAAAGTGAAGGTTGAGGAGGGGCTTCAGACGAGAGAAACTTTTATCAGAAACAAAGGTAAACTATTGTGTATTTTCTCTGTTAATATACATCACAAATCAGGACTTCAGATAAAGGATTATCTTTGATGGTTTATCAAGTTATCGACACAATCTGAGAAATACTAAAAGTTCCAGTTGTTTAATTTGACCCAATGCACGAACCAGCTTTGATTATTTAGACTTAGATCAACTAAAAGCAGCACAAGTTGTTAATGTGTCTGAACAAGATTTTAAATCATCTAAAAAGCTGCTAAATGATCAAAAAATCAGGCTGAATGTTTCACTCCAATAGAATGTTTACAGGCAGTGGGGCCGTGTGACATCATCAATCACATGATTTCAAGATGGAGGAACACAGGCTCTAAAAGTGTAAAGTGGTGTTGGATTTTAAACTAAAATGGTTCATAATAATGTGTTTTGTTAGACATAGATCTACTAATGATGACATTTAGAAACAATAATAATAATCTTCACATCGATTCATGTTTTCTGTGATTATTCATTTCTCCTTTGGGCCACATCAGATGATCTAAAAGGCCACATTTGGCCCCCGGACCTGGAGAGAGTGTGTGTGTGTTTTTGTCTGAACGTGTGAATTGTTTCATTTTCTAACCAATGTGTGTGTGTGTGTGTGTGTGTGTTTTCAGAGTACTTTGAAGCCACTTATAAGGAGCTGAAGGTACTAGGTCATGGTGGTTTTGGGCGTGTTCTCAAAGCTGTTCGTCTGTCTGACTCCAAACCTGTAAGTTTAGACACACAGTGACTCCAGGCTTTAAAAAGCATCAACGCTGTCATTACATGCTGGTTTTTATGTCTTGCAGGTAGCGATAAAGCACATTCCACGGGACATGGTGACATATGTGTTGATGAATGTAAGTATTCTCATCAATGTTAGCAGACATTCACATTTCCAGGTTTGGGGCTGTTTGTAGAAACTCTTTGTTTTCTTTAGCGCCACAATCAACGTACGTTGGAGGTTTCTGAGGTGGTGATGATGAAGAGAGCGGCTAGTGGGAATTGCCAAAACAGCCTGCTGAACCCCGCCATCATTGGCTTTGAGGAGCTCATTGAACTTGACGATGAGTTGTTGATCGTCATGGAACATGTTGAGGATGCCGTGGATCTCCAGGACTTTGTCACGTCATCAACCGAACCAATGCTGGAACATGACGCCAAGGTAAGAACCACTCCCCTCACTGCCCCTAACACACGTGTCCAACTCAAGGCCTGGGGGCCAAATCTGGCCCTTTAAAGCATCCAATTTGGCCTGCAGGAAAAATAAGAATGACATAGAAAACATGAATTATTGTGTAAATGACTAAAAACTAATGCTGTTGTAGATATCTCTGCCTCTTCAAACACATACATTTAAGCTACTTATACAATGTTATCAGGGCTTAGTTTATATCACATGAAGGCATTTTTAATGTCAAATTTTTGAAAAAACTCCAATGTTTTTCTCTCCAAATTGCTGCAAAAAATCTACAAATTAAATAAAAAATGGTTAAAAAAATGGAGGACATTTAGAGAGAATTTGAGGTTTATTAAGGATATTGTCGGTGCTTCACATACTTTACATATCATTTATATGTAAGTGCAAACTAATGTGTAAATTGCATATTTTCCAACCTGTAATCTGTGGCCCACTGAAGGTCAAACTGGTCCAGATTTGTCCCCAGAACTAAAGTGAGTTTTCCACCCTGCCCTAACCCTTGTGTCTCTTTCTGTTCCAGAGCATCATTAAACAAGTCCTCGATGCAGCCGTCATCATGCAGCACAACAACGTGTTCCACAGCGATATAAAACGTGACAACATCCTGGTTTCATTCAAAGATGAAAGACCATCTGTGAAGATCATCGACTTTGGCTGTGCTAATTTTATCTTCGCCACGCCCTATGAGTCCTTCTCTGGTTCATCTTCAATTCTTTTCTTAGTTTACACATCTTTAAATTCACTAATTTCCTCTAATAATAATAATAATTCTGACCACTTTTTATTTCCTATTTTTTATGATTACAGGAACAGAAGTATTTGCTCCACCAGAGGTTTGGTTTCATCGTGTCTATGAGGCAGAACCAACCACGGTGTGGCAGATCGGACTCCTTCTGTCTAATCTATTCAGGGCTCACTTCTATCAAACATATGACCACGTCATTAATTCAACATTTACACTAAACAACCTTTCACATCGTAAGTAACACACACACATGCGTGCACACACACACACACAATATATTGTATTTTACATTTTATTTCGTATTAAATCCTGGTTTTAGGAGTGGTGTCTTTCTCTACTTCTCAGAACAAGTAAAGCTCAGTTAGATGATCACTGAGTGTGTTCTAACCCAGACCTTTATCTACAGAACTCACTCACACGTGCTGTCCCTTAGAGGAGAAACAGACTACAGTAGAACATATTGATCAGCTGGTTGTTAATAAATGTGTCTGTGTGACATTTAGCATCAGAACATTTCATCCAGAATTTTCTTTCTGATCAGATTTGGTTGAGTTAAAATATCAATAATTATATCGTATATCATCATTTAGAGAAAATATACAGATACATGAGTTTTGGTCCATTTCACCAGCCCTAGTTCTAACCAGTCTAATAATGGTCTAATAAGCACTAAATAATGACCATTAAACATGTTTTACCTTCGTTGTTGTGCCAATAAATGAAAATACATTCTGATATTATTAAACCTGTGACATATGAAAGGAAAATAAATAAGTGTTATTATACTAGTGCGACCCCTGTGGTCACATGATAAATAACAGCTCCTTTAATTGAATAATGAGTTCATTCCAATGGCTGCATGTTTGAATGTTTGACAATCATTGTTCTTCACTGTTCTAAAGTCCTCCTCTTATGGTTCTCTGCAGAAGGAAATGACTTTATGAGTCGGTGCATGAAGGTGTCGCCCAAACTTCGGCCAAGCTTAAAGGACCTGCAGCTCCACCCATGGTTCAATGATTTAACACCTCCATGAGGAAAAATGCATTTCTGGTTTCAGCCGAAACACTTATTTTCATTTCGGTGCATCCCTAAATTTAAACAGCAAAAATGTCAATAAATGACTGGTATTAACCAAATCACTGTTCTCTGTGTCTGGTGAAGAAACACAAGAAATCACTTTCAAAACTTTCCAATAGATGAGGCCTACACCATAGATTAAACTGATTTAGTCTCAATTATTAACAAGATAAACAGTGAATAATCATCATCAGGTAATCTAACATTGGACTGGACCTTTGTCCTAAACTTTCCTCATTTTTCTGGAAAGGGAAGTAGGATTTCCTCCTCAGAACAAGAAGAACAAAGGATAGAATTTGGGCTTCAGTGTACGCATACAAATTAAAATTTTGTGATGAGACTTCTAAATGATCTAAAATCTCCTAAATGATCTAAAATCTACTAAATGATCTAAAATCTACTAAATGATCTAAAATCTACTAAATGATCTATAAATCAGGCTGAATGTTTCACTCCAATAGAAAACAATGAGATGTTTACAGGAAGTGGGGCCGTGTGACATCATCAATCACATGATTTCAAGATGGAGGAACACAGGCTCTAAAACTATAAAGTGTTCCTATTTATAATAGACAATAAACTGAATATGATGAATATTCAGTTTATTGAAGGTTCATCTCTGTGGAAAAGATGTAGAAAAAGTGTAATTAGAGTAAAATCTCACTGTAATAAATCTACTGTAGCAAAGATAAACCCACTCTCAGCGTTTCTTTCTTCCTCCAACGCTCTCTCGTACGCGTCCAGTTCTTCCCACACTTCAGTCCAGATGTTCTTCCTCCACTGAACACACACAGTTATTTCTTTCTCCAACTTTTCAATCCTGTGAAACGTTAAACAGTTTGTTATTTTACATTATTGATGTAAACAGCTCAAACAGTCCCTGTTTTATCTGTGTCATCTTTTTTAAAGTGTCTAAAGCAGTGGTTCTCGACTATTTCAGACTGCAACCTCAAAATAACAGCTTTTTTGGGAGTCGTGCCCCATCCATAAAGTCATTAAAATGATGGTCCATTGTTCTATGAATCTGTGATAACCACATTTATTTATTCATCTGAATAATATCCACTGTTATCCAGGAACGTTTTTTATTATTATTATAGTCATCATAAAGATGGAAATCCTGGTTTTAATCACTTATCAAATTAAAGTGACCAAAAATGGTGGAAAAAGTGGTGAAATGGGATTTTAAAAACCATAGAAATTGGTTAAAAGTTGCAAACTGTGGGTAATGGAAATTAAAATTGTTGGAAACATGAGTTTAAACTGGCAAAATATGGGCATTAAAAATCATGAATGTGGTTAAATTGGCAAACATAATCATGAAATATGGTGAAAAGAGATTAAAAGTGACAATAATGGGTCAACATATGTGACATTAGGTGTAAAAGTGGTAGAAAGGGTTTATAAGTGCTGAACATGTCTGGAAAGTGGAAAAAATATGGCAAGAAAAAGTGATGAAAATAAGTTAAAATATGGCAAAACATTTACATGATTTTAATTAATTTCCTTCCTTGGATGCTCTCATTACAAAATAATATATCAACAATATAACACAACCAAACAGTACAAGAAAAAATGTTAATAATCCCATTTGGAATAAAAACAAAAAACTAATCATACCCGTTTTATACCATAATTAATGGTGAAAATAGATAATTGTGACATCCATAAAACTCACACATGAACAGTTTGTGTTTGATTAGTAATTATCCAGTAGCTCAGTCATGTGTTCAATCATCTCACTGTGTTTTCTCCACAGTTAGATTATAATGTATATAATAAACTAGTTTCACTCACATTCTCCTGTTGTTTTCAGCTTGTCGGATAAACTCTGCAGTTCTCTGTGTTTCCATCCTTTGTAAAGATGTACATGGATAATGTCCGCTTTGGTTTCCTTCTCCCTGATTAAAATAAAAACACACTTTACATTAAAACATGATGATGATGATAGAAGAACCACAGAAAACCTGTTCAACCCTGCACCCATTGTCGGACACACGCAGAATATGCTGTCTTCACTAAAAGTTGTTGCAAGCAACGTGTTTTTTAGCTACTAGTACAGTGCACGTCGGAAGTATGTATTCATGTGGGAGCATAAGGGGTATATTTGCGGGTGCAATTTTCCTGGTTTAACTCTATGAGACATGCGCATGATAGATGTGTTGTTTTTTGTTTTAAGTCATTTTTATATTTTTTTTGTTTGGTGTATTTTTCTGTTTAATATCAACACAAAAAGTCTTTAATGCAAATATTAGGACAGCCGTAGTGGGTCTAAAGTGGAATGTTTTGTAGCAACGCAACGATTTGAGCAGACTGACGGAAAACTACGGTGACCCGGAAGTACAGAGTGACGCATTCCGGAAGTCTTCTTCTTCTTCGTGGATTTGTTATGGCGGTTGGCATTCTTTTTATTTTTTATCTTTATTTTACAAACAAACAGAATATAAGGACACACAAAATACAAGAAAATAATGCCAGGGGGTTCACATACAAACAAACATTTTAGAAACTGTACAGATGTAAATGGTTTTCTGAGCCTTTTTATTTTTGGATTTCTTAATGACATTTATGTAATTTATTATATCAATATCAGAATAAGAATCAGAATCAGAATCAGAATCAGAATCAACTTTATTGACCAAGAGTCTATGAATACACACGAGGAATTTGTCTTGGTGACCTGTGCTCTCTCAGATAGTGTAACATTAAATAATAACAATCAACTAGAAGTATAAACATAAATATAAGAGTAGTTAGACTAATATGTGCAAACTAAATAAAATAACAAGATAATAATAATAATAATAATAATAATAATAATAATAATAATAATAATAATAATAATAATAATAATAATAATAACGAAATAAAACAAAAATACAATAATAATAATAAGATAATAGTGCAGTACTGCATTGATGAGTAGTGCAGTGAACATTTAAATGAAAATATTATGTTCATGAACATTCACAGTGACAGGTTGATCCAGAGTTATGTTTAGTTCCAGGTTATTTCACAGTAACAGAAACAGGTCTGATAATATTAAAACACTTGTTGCACTGTAAGCAGTGAAATATGAGTTTTAAACGCGATAAACTTTACCTTTCAGTTCTCCTTTGCGGTTGCTAGGGCGGCCATCTTTGAACAACAACAAAAAAAACTTTATTAAAAAAAAAAAGAAAAACTCTGTGTTATTTAGCCCAGCAGGTGGCGCACAAACCTCAGGTTATATTTGACCGATTTCTACAGCTACGAGGTTTTTTAGTCATAAATTTACCTTTTAATAAAAATCATTTTAATTTATTACAACATGACATAATGTTGGTTAAAAAAAAAGCTTTTATTTGTGTTGATTTATTCATATAAACTCAGCTGTGAAAACACTTCAGAATTGACCCGTTTTACATTAAAATATGTTGCTCATCTTTTACATTTTAACTTATTTACATTTTTAGGATGAGCAGATAAACAGTTCATCTTTATCTCTGTTAATTATTTGTCAGTTTTGTATTTGGGTCACGTGACACCTAAATATTTTGTCCAACTGCTCTTATTTAATTTAAGGTTTAAATGCATAAAAATATTCCAAATATGTAGTAAGTAGTATATATGCACCCACTTTCATATATATATTTCAAAATGTCACTTATAAATTGACTTGTGTAATTTATTATGTGTTCAAATACAGTATCATGTGACTGTCTGACCATGACTGATGTTTAGAAAAAAAATTACTCTACAATTACAATTACTCTAAAACAATTCTCATTTTTTTCTGCCATATTTATAGTCCTGTATAAGATTTACGAGTATTTCTATTTTTATTTACATCATAATATTCATGCAAACTTGTCTGATGAGGAACATTTTATGAAATATCCATCCTTGTATCTCACTGAGGTATGATGTTAAACTAGTGTTAAATTAGTTTTAAACTGGTGTTAAACTAGTGTTAAAACACATATACATGTAATTGTGTTATGTGAAATCATACGGAAAAGGCAGGGGATTATTCGGATAATCCGTGTTCAAGGTAGTAATATCATCTGAATATGTGTAATAAGAATAATATAAACACTATTAAAACACTAAAGATCTCTGGATTAAAATTACAAACACTGTTAGGTTGGAAACATCAACAGACTGATAGAGCTTGTTGATGTTTATCTCCCTCTGACCTTTGAATAAAAAGTAAATTAAAAAAAGGTTGTTTTTTTTAAAAAAAAACAAATTGATTTTTGATTCATGTTTATAATTGTAGCCATGTTGTTACCCTGATGAAGGTCCTTTGACCAAAAGCTTGGGAAATTAAATTGTTTTACTTGCATTGATCCAAGTGTGCAGATCTATTTTTCATACAAATATTCTTTAAGCTCTGGTACAGATTTAGTCGTGAGTTTGGTGATTCTACTTCTGATTGATGACTTAAATAAAATGATGTTCATACCATGATTATTTACATTTGTAACAACAGTGACACTTGTTATTTTTATTATGTCATTTCAGGTGAAGCTGGAGAAAAACTGCCCTGTTTCTGTGGATTGTTGCAGACACTGTGACTGTAAAACATTTCCCTCTGTAAACTGTTAATGTCTGTATGCTTCATGTCTGTCTGTACAGCAGAGACCACAATGTACTACATCTGTAAACTCCCTGCACAACATCTGGCCCAGGTTCACTGAGGTCTTCACAGATTATCACCGCTAATTCACCCATTTATTATTAACCAATTGGTTACATACATTTAACCTTCAACATAATATCTACAGAATTCTACAATTGAATAAAATAAATCAAAATAAATGATAAGACCCTGAAAAATAACCTAAATAAATCCAATAAAAACAAATTATACATTTAAAGCGTAAACAATTCAAGTTAACTTTTTTGTTAATTATATTTAATTATATGGGAGATTTTAGATTTAGTCCAATAAAATCAGACTCATTTTCTGGCTGATAATGGACCAATATCTGATATTGTGGCAGGATGAAGGAACGACTGAGGTGGAGGTTAGTACAGCTTTGATCCTTTCAGCAGCATCACACGGATAAACATACAAAGCGCGCCAAACATTATATATGGCGTAAAAGCACACCTCCTACCCATCAACCCCATGGGTGAGAGAACAGTCCCTAAGTGATCACCACAATATCAATATCTGATCAGGACCCACTACCACTCAACACACTGATCCCATTAAATAAAATAGATATCATTTAATGAGTTGTTCATTTGTTATTAGCGTGATTCCATTCACTAGGCCTGTGAAATCTGTGTATCATTCGTTTATCATTATGTAACAAAATCGTGAAAAACGGAAGAAAAAAAAAAAAAAACACTCATTATTTGATATTTGTTTCCAAAACCAAAATGAAAAAACGGAAAACCTTCCTCCTTCAACGGGAAACTTCCTGTGTTTTTCCCCTTGGGTGGTTCTCACAGCTGGTTTTCAGAACAAAGCCGTGTTAGAACCAAACACAGCGTTAAAGTTCCCCATGGCTGTGGACTCTCTGCTCCACCCCCCGCTGATGATGTCACACACACGTCAAAAAACCCATCATCCAATCAGAAGACCAGTTACATCAACAGAACTATCCTTTCATCTGATTGGCTGCTGCTTATCGAACATAACGCTTTGATATTGTCGAACTCCAAATCTTTCAGTTTATCAGTTTATCTGTAGAATCACTGAAGCCACACAGGAAACATGAAGTTTGACCAAGAACAGATTATAAAGAGCGTACAGGCCTTAATCTCTGAGAAATACAAAGGTAAATGTTTACATCACTTTATATACAAATTAAATTAGGCTTAAACACTAAAATAATCACTTTCTCTGTTTAATTTACATTTTTTCATGGTTTGAAAAAGAGTGATTAGATGGATTATTTTTTACCGTTTCCAGAAATATTTCTGTCAGAGAGGAGTTTATAACTATTTAGCTTTAAATTAGTGATTAAATGTGTATTTATAACTATTTAGCTTTAAATTAGTGATTAAATGTGTATTTATAACTATTTAGCTTTAGTGATTAAATGTGTATTTATAACTATTTAGCTTTAAATTAGTGATTAAATGTGTATTTATAACTATTTAGCTTTAGTGATTAAATGTGTATTTATAACTATTTAGCTTTAAATTAGTGATTAAATGTGTATTTATAACTATTTAGCTTTAAATTAGTGATTAAATGTGTATTTATAACTATTTAGCTTTAAATTAGTGATTAAATGTGTATTTATAACTATTTAGCTTTAAATTAGTGATTAAATGTGTATTTATAACTATTTAGCTTTAAATTAGTGATTAAATGTGTATTTCTTTGCTGTAAAGATGTCAAGCATTGACTGTCTCCATGGCAACTGCTTTGGTTTTCAGTGACATAATAAAAATAACAGCAAAATTAGTTTTAAAGAAGTTTAAATGCCATATATAATCATCTCTGTCACCTTTGTCAAATTCAAGGCCCGAGGGCCAAGTCCGGCCCCTTAGAGCCTGCAATTGGGCCCCTAGGCTAAGTAGATTTACACCTGAGCCACGGTCGCCATTGAGTGGTTAAATGTAAATATTTATTTTATACTTTATTGCATTAATTAACAAACAAAATGTCTTTCACAGACAACTGTCATCAAAAGTACATGAAATTATGGAGAGGGTACTAATGATAGGAAGAGGGTCCACATGATCTGACAAAAAAGATTGAGAACCACTCATTTACACAAAGATTCATGTTGTCTCTGTCATTCTCACTTTCTCCTGAGGGCCAAATCAGATGCTCTGAAGGGCCAGATTTGGCCCCTGAGCCTTGAGTTTGACATGTGCGCTAACATGTTGGTCTTGTTCTTTTCAGATGCACCAATCATACAGCCCTCATCGTGCTACACAGCAGTGGTGGTGGAAGTGGTCCTCAGAGAAGCCTGGACTAGTGGAGGTTCTCTGATGAACCAGGAGTGCTCTGAGGACCAACCTTTGGAGCATCTGCATCTCCAACAGAACCACTCTCATTACTTTATAGTCAAGGTTCCAGACAGTGGAGCCCCAAAGATGGTTGAGGTGGAGACAGAGAATGAGGAGGGGCTCCAGACAAGGAGGGGCTGCAAAAGGAAGGCTGGAGATCACAACGTCCAAACGCCAAATAAAAAGAAAGTGAAGGTTGAGGAGGGGCTTCAGACAAGAAGGGGCTGCAAAAGGAAGGCTGGAGATCACAACGTCCAAACGCCAAATAAAAAGAAAGTGAAGGTTGAGGAGGGGCTTCAGACAAGACGGTGCTGCAAAAGGAAGGCTGGAGATCACGCCGGAAAGCCAAATAAAAAGAAAGTGAAGGTTGAGGAGGGGCTTCAGACAAGACGGTGCTGCAAAGGGAAGGCTGGAGATCACAACGTTGGAAAGCCAAAGAGAAAGAAAGTGAAGGTTGAGGAGGGGCTTCAGACAAGACGGTGCTGCAAAGGGAAGGCTGGAGATCACAACGTTGGAAAGCCAAAGAGAAAGAAAGTGAAGGTTGAGGAGGGGCTTCAGACGAGAGAAACTTTTATCAGAAACAAAGGTAAACTATTGTGTATTTTCTCTGTTAATATACATCACAAATCAGGACTTCAGATAAAGGATTATCTTTGATGGTTTATCAAGTTATCGACACAATCTGAGAAATACTAAAAGTTCCAGTTGTTTAATTTGACCCAATGCACGAACCAGCTTTGATTATTTAGACTTAGATCAACTAAAAGCAGCACAAGTTGTTAATGTGTCTGAACAAGATTTTAAATCATCTAAAAAGCTGCTAAATGATCAAAAAATCAGGCTGAATGTTTCACTCCAATAGAATGTTTACAGGCAGTGGGGCCGTGTGACATCATCAATCACATGATTTCAAGATGGAGGAACACAGGCTCTAAAAGTGTAAAGTGGTGTTGGATTTTAAACTAAAATGGTTCATAATAATGTGTTTTGTTAGACATAGATCTACTAATGATGACATTTAGAAACAATAATAATAATCTTCACATCGATTCATGTTTTCTGTGATTATTCATTTCTCCTTTGGGCCACATCAGATGATCTAAAAGGCCACATTTGGCCCCCGGACCTGGAGAGAGTGTGTGTGTGTTTTTGTCTGAACGTGTGAATTGTTTCATTTTCTAACCAATGTGTGTGTGTGTGTGTGTGTGTGTGTTTTCAGAGTACTTTGAAGCCACTTATAAGGAGCTGAAGGTACTAGGTCATGGTGGTTTTGGGCGTGTTCTCAAAGCTGTTCGTCTGTCTGACTCCAAACCTGTAAGTTTAGACACACAGTGACTCCAGGCTTTAAAAAGCATCAACGCTGTCATTACATGCTGGTTTTTATGTCTTGCAGGTAGCGATAAAGCACATTCCACGGGACATGGTGACATATGTGTTGATGAATGTAAGTATTCTCATCAATGTTAGCAGACATTCACATTTCCAGGTTTGGGGCTGTTTGTAGAAACTCTTTGTTTTCTTTAGCGCCACAATCAACGTACGTTGGAGGTTTCTGAGGTGGTGATGATGAAGAGAGCGGCTAGTGGGAATTGCCAAAACAGCCTGCTGAACCCCGCCATCATTGGCTTTGAGGAGCTCATTGAACTTGACGATGAGTTGTTGATCGTCATGGAACATGTTGAGGATGCCGTGGATCTCCAGGACTTTGTCACGTCATCAACCGAACCAATGCTGGAACATGACGCCAAGGTAAGAACCACTCCCCTCACTGCCCCTAACACACGTGTCCAACTCAAGGCCTGGGGGCCAAATCTGGCCCTTTAAAGCATCCAATTTGGCCTGCAGGAAAAATAAGAATGACATAGAAAACATGAATTATTGTGTAAATGACTAAAAACTAATGCTGTTGTAGATATCTCTGCCTCTTCAAACACATACATTTAAGCTACTTATACAATGTTATCAGGGCTTAGTTTATATCACATGAAGGCATTTTTAATGTCAAATTTTTGAAAAAACTCCAATGTTTTTCTCTCCAAATTGCTGCAAAAAATCTACAAATTAAATAAAAAATGGTTAAAAAAATGGAGGACATTTAGAGAGAATTTGAGGTTTATTAAGGATATTGTCGGTGCTTCACATACTTTACATATCATTTATATGTAAGTGCAAACTAATGTGTAAATTGCATATTTTCCAACCTGTAATCTGTGGCCCACTGAAGGTCAAACTGGTCCAGATTTGTCCCCAGAACTAAAGTGAGTTTTCCACCCTGCCCTAACCCTTGTGTCTCTTTCTGTTCCAGAGCATCATTAAACAAGTCCTCGATGCAGCCGTCATCATGCAGCACAACAACGTGTTCCACAGCGATATAAAACGTGACAACATCCTGGTTTCATTCAAAGATGAAAGACCATCTGTGAAGATCATCGACTTTGGCTGTGCTAATTTTATCTTCGCCAGGCCCTATGAGTCCTTCTCTGGTTCATCTTCAATTCTTTTCTTAGTTTACACATCTTTAAATTCACTAATTTCCTCTAATAATAATAATAATTCTGACCACTTTTTATTTCCTATTTTTTATGATTACAGGAACAGAAGTATTTGCTCCACCAGAGGTTTGGTTTCATCGTGTCTATGAGGCAGAACCAACCACGGTGTGGCAGATCGGACTCCTTCTGTCTAATCTATTCAGGGCTCACTTCTATCAAACATATGACCACGTCATTAATTCAACATTTACACTAAACAACCTTTCACATCGTAAGTAACACACACACATGCGTGCACACACACACACACACACACACACAATATATTGTATTTTACATTTTATTTCGTATTAAATCCTGGTTTTAGGAGTGGTTTCTTTCTCTACTTCTCAGAACAAGTAAAGCTCAGTTAGATGATCACTGAGTGTGTTCTAACCCAGACCTTCATCTACAGAACTCACTCACACGTGCTGTCCCTTAGAGGAGAAACAGACTACAGTAGAACATATTGATCAGCTGGTTGTTAATAAATGTGTCTGTGTGACATTTAGCATCAGAACATTTCATCCAGAATTTTCTTTCTGATCAGATTTGGTTGAGTTAAAATATCAATAATTATATCGTATATCATCATTTAGAGAAAATATACAGATACATGAGTTTTGGTCCATTTCACCAGCCCTAGTTCTAACCAGTCTAATAATGGTCTAATAAGCACTAAATAATGACCATTAAACATGTTTTACCTTCGTTGTTGTGCCAATAAATGAAAATACATTCTGATATTATTAAACCTGTGACATATGAAAGGAAAATAAATAAGTGTTATTATACTAGTGCGACCCCTGTGGTCACATGATAAATAACAGCTCCTTTAATTGAATAATGAGTTCATTCCAATGGCTGCATGTTTGAATGTTTGACAATCATTGTTCTTCACTGTTCTAAAGTCCTCCTCTTATGGTTCTCTGCAGAAGGAAATGACTTTATGAGTCGGTGCATGAAGGTGTCGCCCAAACTTCGGCCAAGCTTAAAGGACCTGCAGCTCCACCCATGGTTCAATGATTTAACACCTCCATGAGGAAAAATGCATTTCTGGTTTCAGCCGAAACACTTATTTTCATTTCGGTGCATCCCTAAATTTAAACAGCAAAAATGTCAATAAATGACTGGTATTAACCAAATCACTGTTCTCTGTGTCTGGTGAAGAAACACAAGAAATCACTTTCAAAACTTTCCAATAGATGAGGCCTACACCATAGATTAAACTGATTTAGTCTCAATTATTAACAAGATAAACAGTGAATAATCATCATCAGGTAATCTAACATTGGACTGGACCTTTGTGCTAAACTTTCCTCATTTTTCTGGAAAGGGAAGTAGGATTTCCTCCTCAGAACAAGAAGAACAAAGGATAGAATTTGGGCTTCAGTGTACGCATACAAATTAAAATTTTGTGATGAGACTTCTAAATGATCTAAAATCTCCTAAATGATCTAAAATCTACTAAATGATCTAAAATCTACTAAATGATCTAAAATCTACTAAATGATCTATAAATCAGGCTGAATGTTTCACTCCAATAGAAAACAATGAGATGTTTACAGGAAGTGGGGCCGTGTGACATCATCAATCACATGATTTCAAGATGGAGGAACACAGGCTCTAAAACTATAAAGTGTTCCTATTTATAATAGACAATAAACTGAATATGATGAATATTCAGTTTATTGAAGGTTCATCTCTGTGGAAAAGATGTAGAAAAAGTGTAATTAGAGTAAAATCTCACTGTAATAAATCTACTGTAGCAAAGATAAACCCACTCTCAGCGTTTCTTTCTTCCTCCAACGCTCTCTCGTACGCGTCCGGTTCTTCCCACACTTCAGTCCAGATGTTCTTCCTCCACTGAACACACACAGTTATTTCTTTCTCCAACTTTTCAATCCTGTGAAACGTTAAACAGTTTGTTATTTTACATTATTGATGTAAACAGCTCAAACAGTCCCTGTTTTATCTGTGTCATCTTTTTTAAAGTGTCTAAAGCAGTGGTTCTCAACTATTTCAGACTCCAACCTCAAAATAACAGCTTTTTTGGGGGGTCGTGCCCCATCCATAAAGTCATTAAAATGATGGTCCATTGTTCTATGAATCTGTGATAACCACATTTATTTATTCATCTGAATAATATCCACTGTTATCCAGGAACGTTTATTATTATTATTATTATAGTCATCTTAAAGATGGAAATCCTGGTTTTAATCACTTATCAAATTAAAGTGACCAAAAATGGTGGAAAAAGTGGTGAAATGGGATTTTAAAAACCATAGAAATTGGTTAAAATTTGCAAACTGTGGGTAATGGAAATTAAAATTGTTGGAAACATGAGTTTAAACTGGCAAAATATGGGCATTAAAAATCATGAATGTGGTTAAATTGGCAAACATAATCATGAAATATGGTGAAAAGAGATTAAAAGTGACAATAATGGGTCAACATATGTGACATTAGGTGTAAAAGTGGTAGAAAGGGTTTATAAGTGCTGAACATGTCTGGAAAGTGGAAAAAATATGGCAAGAAAAAGTGATGAAAATAAGTTAAAATATGGCAAAACATTTACATGATTTTAATTAATTTCCTTCCTTGGATGCTCTCATTACAAAATAATATATCAACAATATAACACAACCAAACAGTACAAGAAAAAATGTTAATAATCCCATTTGGAATAAAAACAAAAAAACTAATCATACCCGTTTTATACCATAATTAATGGTGAAAATAGATAATTGTGACATCCATAAAACTCACACATGAACAGTTTGTGTTTGATTAGTAATTATCCAGTAGCTCAGTCATGTGTTCAATCATCTCACTGTGTTTTCTCCACAGTCAGATTATAATGTATATAATAAACTAGTTTCACTCACATTCTCCTGTTGTTTTCAGCTTGTCGGATAAACTCTGCAGTTCTCTGTGTTTCCATCCTTTGTAAAGATGTACATGGATAATGTCCGCTTTGGTTTCCTTCTCCCTGATTAAAATAAAAACACACTTTACATTAAAACATGATGATGATGATAGAAGAACCACAGAAAACCTGTTCAACCCTGCACCCATTGTCGGACACACGCAGAATATGCTGTCTTCACTAAAAGTTGTTGCAAGCAACGTGTTTTTTAGCTACTAGTACAGTGCACGTCGGAAGTATGTATTCATGTGGGAGCATAAGGGGTATATTTGCGGGTGCAATTTTCCTGGTTTAACTCTATGAGACATGCGCATGATAGATGTGTTGTTTTTTGTTTTAAGTCATTTTTATATTTTTTTTGTTTGGTGTATTTTTCTGTAATGTACAGTGCCCGTCGTAAGTATGCATTCATGTGGGATTAAAAGTATTTAGTTTAGTGTATTTTGAGTCATTTTCATGTTTTTGTTGTCGTTTGGTGTATTTTCCTGTAATATATGTTTTTTGGAGTCATTTTGTGTGTTTTTGGAGCCTTTTTGTATATTTTTCTGCATTTCTGTTGTCGTTTTGTGTACTTCCTGTATAAATATTGTTTAGTTTTTTTTTTTTGTATAATTATTTTTTGTTGCTTTAAGTATGGTGGTCCGTTACACACACGTACACACGTAGACGGTGATCGATAGTGAAGCGCACCTGATCGGTGTGTGTGTAAAAAAGAGAGACCCAAAAGTACCACAAAAAATAAACGTTTTGCAACACCAAAGTCGCAAATCTCTCTCAACGGCTCTGTGTGAGTTCACCATGTACATCCCGATGTAGTGCACGCACACGCATCAGCCCTGTGTGTGTTTGTTTACATTGCAGCTGCTAGCATCTTTTTTAGCACATATAATAACTTAAGAAGAAACACTCACCGTTGCGCAGAACAAACAATAATCATAGTGGACCCATCCGCTCACAAAAACGCTACATTCCTCTGTCTGAAGAAGCAGATTGTTTGTGATAAGGTAATGACCATCAGCACAGGCACCGCCCACACTCATGGAGGAGGAAGTGACGTCTGTGACCCGAGATTTAAAGTAAGTTTGGAATCACGGGAATAATATTAAATAACCATGAAATATTAACTTAAATGACTTTTAGCGTTACAAAAACGTTTTTAATATCGACCTTTTTTTTTTAACCTGGTGACACGGTGACATCATGATCCCGGAACCGGAAGTGACGCGCTCTTACCGAGGGAGCCATAATTATAAAATTAATGTTTTGACCGTTTTGCGTCACCAAATTACTCCAAGATAACAGAAGCACACACTCGGGGTATTTGGAACATGGATGAATAGCAGTTGATTCACAGTTCATCTGTTTCGCCTTCAAAATGGATGCCGGAAGTCGTCTCTCAACAGATGGTGCTCTAGCGCCCCCTCACACCCTGAGGTCAAAAGTTGAATAGGTTTCATTTTGGGGCCGTCCAGAAGTGAAATAAAATTAAAATAAACATTTGGAAATTACCAAAATACTCCAAAATAACAGATACACACACTCGGGGTATTTGGAACCCGTCGACCGAGTTTCAGGTCGAACTGGCATCGCGTCGGGGAGATATTTGCTCCACACACACGCACACACCTCCCTTGAATTATAGCATAGATTCAGCTAGCTAAACATAGTATTCTTATTCTCCAATGTTGCATCCTCCAAGGATCAGACTGGTGATGTAGTGGCAGGATTTAATGAATGGGAATATTCATACATTCAATTTGTAAAACTGAAAAAAGAACACAAACAAGACAAATATAAATGTTCTTTTTTGTACTCCAACAAAAGATGAGATAATTAACATAACACACCCCAAATGTCTAAATGACCATATATACATGCAAAGAAATGTACATATGTAAATAAGTCTGCATAACATTCAAGTTATTAACAATAGGACTGGCACATGTATCTGATGCTAATAGTTAGCTAGTAACCATCTTCCAAAACACAACTCCAAAGAGTATGCAAAGTACCTATATATTAATCAAACATGTCAACACAATGATATATAATGCAAAACTTACGGATGAAGCCGTTTATGTGAACTTAGATGCAAGATTTTTCTGTACTGGACGGACACAGATCTTCCGTTGCGTGTTGAGAGGTGAAAAAAGGAAGTACATTACTTCCGGGTTATCTGAGGCCTTTCTGATACAGTGCAGTTACACTTTCCTGCTGCTAGATGGCGGCAACAACCCACAGAGAAACATGAACACGTGACGTTTACTTAAAAACTTTATATTTAAACCACAGATATCAGAATCAGAATCAGAATCAACTTTATTGACCAAGAGTGTATGAATACACACGAGGAATTTGTCTTGGTGACCTGTGCTCTCTCAGATAGTGTAACATTAAATAATAACAATCAACTAGAATAAAGAAAAATAAATTAAAAAAATGAGTATAAACATAAATATAAGAGTAGTTAGACTAATATGTGCAAACTAAATAAAATAACAAGATAATAATAATAATAATAATAATAATAATAACAATAATAATGAAATAAAATAAAAATACAATAATAATAATAAGATAATAGTGCAGTAGTGCATTGATAAGTAGTGCAGTGAACATTTAAATGAAAATATTATGTACATGAACATTCACAGTGACAGGTTGATCCAGGGTTGTTATGTTTAGTTCCAGGTTATTTCACAGTAACAGAAACAGGTCTGACTCTCTATGACTGTTTAGTGTTGATCACAGTGACAGCCTGGGGGAAGAAACTGTTTTTATGGCGGGTAGTTTTGGCGTACAGTGATCTGTAGCGTCTGCCGGAGGGGAGGAGTTTAAACAGATTGTGTCCAGGGTGGGAGGGGTCTGCAGTGATGCTACCTGCCCGTTTCCTGACCCTGGACAGGTATAAGTCTTGGATGGAGGGCAGATCAACACCAATGATCTTTTCTGCAGTCCTGACTATCCTTTGTAGTCTGTGTCTGTCTAGTTTGGTTGTAGATCCAAACCAGACAGTGATGGAGGTTCACAGAACAGACTGAATGATGGAGGTGTAGAACATGATCAGCAGCTCCTGGGGCAGGTTGAACTTCCTCAGCTGTCGCAGGAAGTACATCCTCTGCGGTGCCTTTTTCCTGGTTGTGTCTATGTGGGAGGTCCACTTCAGGTCCTGTGAGATTGTGGATCCCAGGAACCTGAAGGAGTCCACGGTAGACACTTTGGTATTCAGAATGGTAAGGGGGGGGGGTTGGGGGGGGGATTTCTCCTGAAGTCCACTGTCATCTCCACAGTCTTGAGCGGGTTCAGTTCCAGATGGTTCTGACTGCACCAGAGAGCCAGCTGTTCCACCTCCATCTGAAGGCTGACTCGTCCCCGTCCTGGATGAGACCGATGACGGTGGTGTCGTCTGCAAACTTCAGGAGTTTCACAGAGGGGTCCCCTGAGGTGCAGTCATTGGTGTAGAGGGAGAATAGAAGTGGGGAGAGAACACACCCCTGAGGGGCGCCAGTGCTGAGTGACCGGGTGCTGGATGTGATGCTTCCCAGCCTTACTTGCTGCTTCCTGTCAGACAGGAAGTTGGTGATCCACTGACAGGTGGAGGCCGGCACTGTAAGCTGGGTGAGTTTCTGGTGAAGGATGTCCAGGATGATGGTGTTGAACGCAGAGCTGAAATCCACAAACAGGATCCTAGCGTAGGTCCCTGGGGAGTCGAGGTGGTGCAGGATGTAGTTCAGTCCCATGTTGACTGCATCCTCGACAGACCATCAGTCACTGTGTTTATATCCAGTGTAACAGGAGGACTCTCTATGCAGACCTCCTATGCTGCTGACACGTCTCCTCAGACCATAACTGTCAAGTTTTGGATTTGAAAATGAGGGAAACTTTCTGGCGCCCACCGTCCCTCCTGCCCAACCAAGCTCCAGTATCCCTTATATTTTAATATAGATGTACAATAAATCTAAAATACTCACTTATCAACCACTTACTAAATACAATAATGTGATTATAATCTGGTAGGTCGACCTTTATTAACATTAACAAGCTGTGAACATTCCTACTAGGGCTGGTGATATGAACCAAAACTCATATCTCAATATATTTTCTCAAAATGGTGATAAATGATATAAATCTAGATAATTTTATTAAATAAAGTCTGACTAGAAAAACAATTGTGGGTTAAATTTACTGATACTAAATGCCACACAGGAACATTTATTAACAAAAATCCATCAAACTGAGCTTTACATGTTCTGAGAAGTAAAAGCAGCGACTCCTAAAACTAGTATTTTGTTTCATATCATATATGAAATATTATAGTTTTCTATATCGCCAAAATAGAACACTCAATACATCTTGAATCTCGATATATCGCCCAGCCCTAATTCCTAAATTATAAAACAGCCTAAATTAAAACATAAATGTGTATATGAATCATGTGTTTATTCAATATACTTACAGTTTATATACAAGTCAACACATTGTATATTTACTGTTAATTTCACATTGCTTGTCTTTAAAGGGGACATATCATGGTTTTAAGTCCTTCCTTTTTACATATAAATCATACAGTTGTGTCTATATAAAGCTGAACTGCAATGCTTGGGTCTGAATTCCTCATTATTATAGCTCCACCCCTTTTCTACCCCTTTTCTGATGTGCTTCTGAGAGCAACTCGTTTTGGTGCTGTCTCTTTAAATGCAAATGAGACACTCCATACCCCGCCCCCTCTTCAGGTGACACTCGGTTCAACTCCACCCTGCTCGGCCATTTTTGTAGTTTGATAGAAGAGATACGGCGATGTAGCGGAGCATAAACTTTTTATTCAGAGGTTATTTACAAAATGTCAACAACGTTAGACTTGTCCATCCAGCCTTACATGTTCCAACCAGAGTCTGACCCAGTGGAGCGAGATGAAAATGAAGATGATGAACCTGCAGAACCCTAACAAGTGAGCTAACACAAGCACCGAGCTAACACAAGCACCAAGCTAACGTCACAAAATGCATTTTAATACAGTCTTTTCAAAGACAAAAACGGCAAAATGAAATGACTAATGAAAACTTTAGACTTAAATTAAATCACGTAGGCCATATCATCAAGGATCTAAAACGAGCACACAGCGCTAACATATGAAGACGGTGCAACTGCTAATGCTAACAAAACAATGACAGGGACGTCTTATCATCACACTTTTTAGCGTTATTTACAGCTTACCGAAGTGCTCTGTTCATTGTCTCCAAAGATAGAAGGAATTGAACCCTCAATCAGACAAAGTCTTTCTGTAAATCCTTCTTTATACTGGTGGAGGTTGATGAAGCAGACATCATTGAAGTGCTTCACACACACAAAAATGACCTTATCCACAGATGTGGTACATTTCTATAAAAAATAAAACTCAACCAGACACTTTGAAAAGGTTCTGATGCTGGGAGACGGTGTAATGAAGCGTGTGGGTTACTACATCCAACAACCCAACATTTTGACTTATCCTCTCGTAACTTCTGCATCCTGGAGCTTGGACTACAAAATAAAAGCGAGAAATAAAAATGGCGGATTGCTCGAAGTGTTGGACCTGGAGTTGATGTCCTAATTTGGCAGTTCTGCTGCAAATACTGTGATGTAATAGTTCAAAAAACGTAATAGAGAATAGAAAAATCGAAACAGATTGAAAAATATGAGCAAAACAGAATATAAAGATATCAACGGAGCATCTGAAGAGATTAATTTGATTTTTTTCTGTACTTCTAAGCACTCTAAATATACAACAAAATGCATTTAAGGGCTAAAAAAGTGGATTTAGCATGATATGTCCACTTTAAGTCAGACATTAACATTTTATTTTCATTATATATTTTCTGATAATGTCTCACACTCACTCATGTGGTTCTCTGGTGTTCACTAATGACTTATTAGACACATTTATTACAGACTTTACATTATTTAACACTTTATAAACAGTGTATATTTGTGGAGCTTGTGATTGGATGATTTTTCATGGTGACTTACGTGGTTCCTTCTGCTGTGGTAGACGTTAAAATTTGTGTGTAGGAATTTAGAAATGAATAGCATTTTTATTCAAGAAATAACGACTGAAAAGAAATAACATAAATGAATCATTAATATACATTAATATGAGACATTAATGTAGTTTGACCGTTTACATTTTACTTTTCCTGGGATTTAAAAAAAGACAACAAATTAAAAAAAATTCTATAAATACATCAATATATGTTTATATCAATGTGTTCATATTTATATAGGTAGCTTATATTATCATTAACACTTACATATAATATGGGTAGTATATAATGTTACTATATGTGCACTGTTTATGTATTTAGACGTCCATATATAAGGGTGCATATATGTGTATGTATATATAAGTAGCTCACAGATAAATTGGTTATAAGAGGGGTATGATTAAATAACTTCTTCCTACTCCTTTTTTGAATGTGCAAATGTTTTATTGAAATCTTCTAACTTGTTATGTGAAATTCCTTTAATTTTATATGTATTTTTTTGTTTTTACATGTTCAAAAATAAATAAATAAAATAAAATAAAATATACATATATATAAATAAATAAAAAAAAAATTTATTTATTTTTGAACATGTAAAAACAAAAAAAATACATATAAAATTAAAGGAATTTCACATAAGTTAGATTTCAGTAAATCTTTATGGAGAGGCTAATGTGCTTTAAAAAGCAGGGTATTCAAAGTTATTTATATAATTATTTACATGTTAAAGTGTTTAAACTGGGGATTTGTTATAGTGTAATAGCAATATAATTGTCACAGGTATATGTAGGTCAGACTGTTGTGCTTTTATTGTGAAGGAATGCACGTTTCATCCTGTGTTTCCGGAGGAGCTCCATGTTTCGGTACACGTCAGACTCTGTCCGGTTAATGGCCATGCTCTCGGTAATCCAGGCGTTCCCGGTGCTCGCTCTGCATCGCCCGCTCTAGGTAGATCGTTTCCCCGCAGAGATGTTGCCGTGGCGGCGGCTGCACGGGCTGCTCCGGCCGGTGCTCGGAGCTCCGAGCTGCGCGGAGTTGAACCGGCGACCTTGTCGGACGAGCGGCTGGTTTTCGACCCGGAGTTTGAGCTCAGGAAAGCCGCTGCGCAGGGACATCTTTAAAGGTAATAAAGCTTGGAGTGGAAGGACTCACCGGCAGAAGTCCATTAAAAAAACTGAGTTTTAAATATTTTAACGTGTTTTCAATGTTTTCCAGCTTTCACAACAAGATTATATTCAAACTACATATCTACCTCAATGGTTTTAATGAATCGGCTTATATATAATAATTGCATAGGCTTATTTATAATTATTAGGATCTATAAAGTGTCGTTGATATTGATTATACGGATGTTTATTTCCAACCGATTCGATGGCTGATAATTGATGATTGAAATTATACGATAATTGATTGAATAAAATCTAAGATCAGTCTGTACAAAATAACATGGAGTTTATACTTTAGGTCAGCGATTCTCAACTGGTGGGTCTCGGACAGCTGGTCATAAATAGATACTGTCATTTTGGACTTGTCTGTTTGTTTGAAAGAAACTTCTTTTGACAGGTATGCTGTAATATATAGATTTATGTTTTAGAAAATATTACGTGTCTATGTTTTCAACAGCGATTTTTGAAAAACTAAATTTGGCTGGTATGTTCCAAATGCATGATATTCTTTAGTGTGAAAGCTTATCATACTAATAGTATATAGTATATACTCATTGAGTTTGTTGTTGTTTGAACACTTGTTACAGAGCTGGAGGCTAACCTGTCGGCCATGAGGAAGAAGGCTGCGGAGGCTCTTCCCGGGAGCAGCTGGACCCCCTTCGAGATCAATCCTGGCCTCCCGCCGGAGATGTCCGACATCGTGATAGTGGGCGGGGGCGTGGTCGGCTGGTCCATCGCCTATTGGCTGAAGAAGAAGGAAAGCAGGCGTGGAGGCGTACGAGTCGTGGTGGTGGAGAGAGACCCCACGGTGAGCAGCAGTTTGACTAAAGATAAGATAGAGTCAGATGATATTTATCTAATAAACAGGTTTACAACAGATTACATGGTTCAGTATCACACTGAAAGTCCCTTTTTTGTCATCATGTGTTCTAATCCCAAAACATGGGAATCAGGCTTTATTCTGTCCCAGATGTTTCCATTTCCAACTAGGGCTGTACATTGCCATGAATCTGACGATATGATACAATTCACAACTGGCATCTCACGATACGATATATACCACAATATCAATAATTAAACATTTCACCGTTACAACGTACAAAATGGTACAAAATACAATTTATTGGATTTTCTTTTTTTTTTTAAACTAAATGGAAATTAATTGTAATTCAAACCAACATCAAAAACAAGTGAAATGTTTATCAAACTGTTAAATTATATTTTTTTAAAAAAGTTTAAACTTTTGCTTCTACAACAGATTCTGATTCTGTGAAGTTCTTAAACTCTTTAATAAAAAGTAACCACATATATCTATAAACATACCCAGTCTGTTTTATGAAAATAAAAAGTCAGAGGAGTGAGGTAGTTTAACAAGGCCTGATAGTGCGTTCACTGACACCTAGTGGCCAGGCGTTTAAGTGCTATGCTAATGTTAGCGCAATTAAATAGTTTTTACGTTAAAAAACATTTAAAAAATCGATTTGGACATTTTTTGGATTGATAAGATAATCGTGCGGTGAAATATAGCGATTTATCGCCGAATCGATTTTTTCTTACATCCTTATTTCCAACCAGGGAGTTATATGCTCCAGTTTACAGTTTTTATGGACATCAGATTGATATGACAGCACTGTAAAGTGTACATGAGCCTGAGTTCAGTCTAAAGGTTAAAGTGTTCCTCCTTCACTTTAAAAAACACACTGAGGTGGATTCACCAGAACGCACGCACGCACACACACACACACACACACATATCATTAATTTGGTCCAAAGACAAAAAACGGACGATGCCAGTGATGGACTTCATCTTTAGTATGAAGATGAACACAGTAATTGATAGGGCTGCTCAATTGGAGAAAAAATTATAATCACAATTATTTTAGTCATAATTGAAATCACGATTATTCAAATGATTATTTGTGAAACCAAAAAGTTATTCATTTTTTGTGCAAAACAATGTAAAACTAAACAAAACACTTGTTACACGTGATGTGTCTTTGCTCTAAGTCTTCATCATTAAACCCAAAGTGTTTCCATATCATAGAATTTGACTTGTCTTGGTTGTTTACCAGCGTTTTTTCTGCGTTTCAGACCGCTAGCAAAAACTCTCCTCGTGTTAGCTAGGCTAGCTTTAGCTTTAGCTTTGAGAGGGGCGGGACATGCCTACGCATACACTAAACAATTCAAAGTTAGTATTAATAGTTTTTCTCGTGTGTGCCAAATACATTGTTCTCGTAGAAATTATTATTTTTCTTCTGCAACTCATTTGTCGTAGAACTCCTCCTACACTATTAATACAGCACTAATGACACATATGTCATCTCATAGGGACAATGTCAAGGATGTGCATTCGACCTTTTTTGGAGCCAAAATATCAAGGTTAAGGTCACGTCAAAAAAAAATATTACCGTATCTCTACGAATATTTATCGTACAAGTTCAATGCTTACATTTATGAAAAGCTCATCTGGAGTATTTTATTTAATGAGACCGAAGCTGTACGACCTTCCAGTAAAAAGATTGGTTCATGACGTCACAAAAAAATACTTTTTTCCCTATAACTTTGGTACTGGTACCATTGAACAACATTTCCTTTCAATGTGTGACCTTGACCTTTGCTCAAGGTCATATTTAAGGTCAAGAACTCCTCATAAAAGTAAACAAAGTGAGACCTCAACGCTCTCAGGACGACGAAGCTCAGCCAAAAAAAAAATACATTTATCTCTCTAACTTGGCCACACATTGAGATACAGTGCTCAGACTGGTACCATTGAACAACATTTCTTTTCAACGTGTGATATTTAAGGTGAAGGTCAGTCTTCTGTTTTTCCAGCATTATTACTTTAAATTTATTTAGTAAAAAGAACAAAGTTGCTTACAAATCCAGACACAGGTTCTCATTTTTGAAATACGTATCTTGCCTAGTGTTATTTTTGTAATCGTTGAGTGTAATAATCAGTTTGTGTGTTCTCTGATCATGCTCTGTCTTCAGTACTCCAGGGCGTCCACCGTGCTCTCTGCAGGAGGGATACGACAGCAGTTTTCTCTGCCTGAGAACATCCACCTCTCTCTGGCCTCGGCCGACTTCATGAGGAACATCAACGTGAGTCAGAGCTGATCTAATGTGACGGAGGCCAGTAAATAAATGTGTGAAATAAGTGACAAAACAGAGTAGAACAAACCGGACTTTGATCTGAATCTAAAACTGTAACGGTGTTTATGTCAACCCTAACCCTGTGTTGTAAATGTCCCACTAACGTATCCACTACAAACTCAAAGAGTATATACTATAGTATGATTAGGATGGTGAGCGTTCCCACTGAAGTATACTTCTAAGTTTCCCAAGATGCATCTGGAACCTTCAGCGTTAAAAACCTTGTTCACACTGAGGCTAAATATCTCTGATTCTCTACCTTTACTTTGAAAGTTCTGAAAACATTTGAAGTGAGAAAGTTACCAAGTAGAATATCAACATGTGCTCATTAGATCATAAAACTCACGTAGACACATTTCATTCACACATTTTCAGAGACCCTCCATTGGTCTACTGACTAAACTTCCTGTTAACTTCAAAATAAGAGCACTATTTACGAAAGAGTTAAAAAAAAAAACTAATGGAAGACAAGAATAAATGCTTTTATTTTTTAGCTTGAAACTGGTCCCAGGACCATTTTACATTGAGCTCCCAATGCATCATGGGACGGTTGAGTATGACTCGTGTGCCCACCATGCATACTTAGAAAATGTCCCCATATAGTATACATCCTGGTGTTTCTCACATACTAAATCTATTCATACTATCTAATATGAACACACTACATCAGTGGTTCACAACCTTTTGATATCAAGAATTACTGATGACCCCAAAGACATTTTTTTCTAGAATTACTTTTTGATCATGTTTGTTACACTGTATGTGGGTCAATGTCGTGACCATAAATATTCTGTCCAACTCCATTTCTTTTAGTTAAAAAAAAGCTTTAAATGCATAAAGATATTTAGTAACTTAGTTACTAAATGACTTCTGTCATTTATTCAAAGTGTCCAAATGTCATGTGGTACGACAGTCTGGCCATGCATGCTCAGATATTTAACTGCATTTTATTATTAATAACTAGATGTTTATTTTACAAAGTGAAAGTATAGAATACAGTTGTTTAAGATTGTGTTTTATTTTAAAAAAGAATAACTAAAAAAATTCCTGATAAGAATGACATTTTTAAAAAATTTTAATCAATTACTAGACATTTCAAGTGACCCCATTTTCTAAATTTCCTTTAGTCATTTTGGAGTAATTTTGTGTTTTGTGTATTTTTGTTTTGGACACCTTTTTGTCATGTTTATTTTTCAATGTTGTTTTGTGGGTTTTTGTCTGCATTTGTGTTTTTGTCGCTTTGTGTAAATTTGTATGTTTTTGTAGTCATTTTGTTGTTGTTTTGTCATTTTGTGTATATTTGTCATCATTTTGTGGGTTTTTGTTTGTTTTTTAATATTTTTTTCTGTTGTTTTGTGTATTCTTGTATGTTTTTGTAATCACTTTGTGTATTTTTGTTGTTGTGTTGCACTAAAGGTGACCCCACATGTGATACGGACCCCCGGGTTGAAAAACGCTGCACTACATACTCAGGATTAGGACGTTAGGATGACATTTACACTAACGCAGAGTTAAGTGGTCTGGAGGATCAAGCATGATGTAGTTTTTTTCTTGGAAGGTTTTAAACCACATCACTAACCTAGAATTAGAAAACCCAGGTTAAGATAACTCTGAGTTCTGCTCCAGTGGTTGTGTGGGTAGAATCCTCGGCAGAGAAGCTCAGACCGGTGTTCCCACGCCCCCACAGAGGTGTGGTCTCTCCAGCAGCATCTCTACCCTGTTCATCAACACAAACATGTTCTTTACACATTTATTAGGAGGATAAATGCAGATATAAACATGAACATAAATTGATCACCTTTTCTAACATGTGTTTGTGATGTCAGGAACATCTGGGCGTGCTGAATGAAGACCCAGTGGATCTCCAGTTCAACCACTCAGGATACCTGTTCTTAGCTAGTGAGGGCGTGGCTCACATTATGGAGGAGAACTACAAGACCCAGAGGTGTGTGTACACACACACACACACACACACACGATGCAGTGCGAGTTTCTTCATTTTCTAAATTCCGTCCAGTTGGTCCAGCCAGCCACTCTTCGTTGGCTAGCAGTGTGTAGCTAGCTGCCAAAATGAGCCAAAAGCAGTGAAGAGTGGCAGAAAATGGGCAAAAAAGAGGAAACAGGTGGTATGTGAGGGCAAAAGGAAGCTTAAATGAGCAAAATGTGGCCAACAATAGTGAAATAGGGCAAAAATATGGAACAAAATGTAGGGAAAAAAGAAACTATTTATTGGAAAGGAAAGGTGTTTACTGGGCCAAAGGTAACTTATTTGGATGGAAAAGTGTCAAAAATGTACAAAAAAGGGATATTATTGGCAAAAGGGAAAGTAAAATCTGAAAAGTGTCAAAAATGTTGAAAAGGGGCAAAAACGGGACTCTTTTCATCACAGCTTTATCGTGGTTTTAATAAATATTTGCTAATCTAACTTTGGTAGCCTCAGAGATTTATGAAGTTCTACTCTAGGTGGTGTCCTCTATAGATGTAGTGGACTGGTCTGGACACTACGCCTGGGTTCACGCTGCAGGAAAATTTGGCCCAAATCCAATTTTTTGGAAGTCAAGCGTGAACACGACCCATATCTGACCTTTTCAAATCTGATTCAGGCCACTTTCATATGTGGTCCTGAATCAGATACAGATGTGATCTTTATCAATGAGACCTCAGTGTGAACGATGGAGGAGGATTTAATGTGCATTTGATCGGTTGACGTCACTTTATAGCGACAGCAGTGAGTGAGTGAGAGAGTGATGTCAGTGAAGGGAACAGACAGGGACAGAACGAACGCATCCACTGTTAAATCAATTCTTTTTCTGCACAAGAACATGGATCATCCTTAGATTTGATACATTGATTGTGTAAATAGATCCACTGTCTACACGTGTTGATCTAATGTTGACATAACAGGTTTTAATTATGGGTTTGAGGTCAGGCTCCAATATAAATACCTAATGTCTGTCGAACCTATTTAAAAGCAAATCAGCACAAAACGCCAAAACTAAATATTTGTCTCTTTTTTATCTCCTCGTCGTCCTCTGCACCTGATCATTCATTCTCTGGCTCCACGGCACAAAAACTCAGAGACAAACGCGTCAACATGTGGCTCAGATTGGAACCACAAACCGTTCACACTGGACTCTGATACATTTTCAATGGTCATGTGAACGGATGAACAAAAAATCATGTCAGGTTTGCAGTGTGAACGCAGCCTAAATGCAAGGACTGCATTTTTGTCCCAGTCCATCCCCACACACACGTGTACACACACACACGTGTACACACACACACACGTTGTGATTGGAGCTTTGTGATCATGTGGTTTCAGTGATGCTGGAGCTAAAGTTCGTCTCCTGTCTGCGTCTCAGCTCAAACACAAGTTTCCCTGGATAAACACTGATGGTGTCGTATTGGCTTCATATGGTGAGCACACACACACACACACACACGCACACACACACACACTAACTCTGTGTGTGGCGTCTCAGGGCTGGAGAATGAGGGCTGGCTGGACCCGTGGATGCTGCTGAACGCCTTCAGGAGGAAAGCCCTCTCCATGGGGGTCATTCAGTGCCACGGGGAGGTCACAGGTAGGGAACCAGGCCTTTTCATCCAACATCAGTGCCTGACCTAACACAGAAACATTAGTCCATGTGTTTCTCCTGCAGATTTTAAATATTCCATCCAAGTGCTGAGAAACGCTGACGGGGAAGAAGTGACTCTGAAGAGCGTTAAATCTGTTAAGGTGAGTTCTTAAAGTTATTCTACATCAGATGTGGGAAACTTCTATTAAAGTGGAGGTTAAAAAATAATGTGTCTGATCTAAGGCCACATGATCAACATTAACGTCAGCATTTAGAATAATGAGCATTAATACAAGAAACTACAAAGGAGTTTTAGTCTGATTTTTTTGATTCATTTTATGTAGTTTTTGTCATCGTGTATTTGTTGATTTGTGTGTTCTTGTACGTTGTTGCAGTCATTGTGTTCGTTTTGCATTTTTTTTGACTCATTTTGTGTATTTTTGTTTTGTACACCTTTTTGTCTCGTGTATTTTTGATGTCATTGTGTGGGTTTTTGTCTGAATTTTGTGTTTATGCTGTTGTTTAGCATATTTATGTATTTTGTATGTTTTTGCAGTAATTTTGTGTATTTTTGTGGTCGTTTTGCATTTCTGTCATTTTCTGCATTTTTGGAGTCATTTTGTTTTTCCTGTGATTTTGTGTATTTTTGTTGTCATTTTGTGGGTTTTTGTTGTCGTTAAGTATATTTTGTGTTTGTTTTGCATTCTTTGGAGCTTTCTGCGTCTTTGGAATCATTTTGTGGGTTTTTGTTGTCTGTTAGTATATTTTTCTGTCGTTTTGTGTATTCTTGTATGTTTTTGAAGTCATTTTGTGTATTTTTGTGGTTGTTTTACATTTCTTTTAGTAATTTTCTGCATTTTTGTTGTCATTTTGTGTGTTTTTCTTTTCTTTTTCAGTTTTTTTGTTGTCATTTAGTGTGTTTTTGTCTGAATTGTTGTCGTCGTTTTGTGTATTTCTTTGTTCCTTTTGTACTTCTTTTTGTGTGTTTACTTTGGTGACCGCTCTAAATTAGGCTGAGGGCCACCTGTTGCCTATGTCTGTTCTACATTGAGTTGTGTGTGTGTGTGTGTGTGTGTGTGTGTGTGTGTGTGCATCAGGTTCAGATGCCCAACAGTCTGGAGTATCAGCCTGTGGAATGTGCCATTGTGGTGAACGCGGCGGGGGCGTTTTCAGGGAAGCTGACGGAGATGCTGGAGGTCGGGGTCGGATACGGAATGAATGAGATTCCTCTGCCCGTCGAGCCTCGCAAGAGGTGGAACACACTCTGGGATTCATACACACACACACACACTTTATGTATGGAGTGAAGAAGAGGATCATGTCTTTAAAAGAAAAATATCACAAAAATTCCAATTACTCTGGAATTATAAAAAAAAATTGTTAAACTAAACCTAACATTTAAAATAAAACAATTTGTTTATAATTACTAAATTTTAAAATGCCTGCTGTTACGTGTCAACTGGTCATCGTGTTATCCTGTGACTGGTTCTAAAAACTGTAAACAGATGTGTAGCTTTTTCTGAAGCGTGTAATTGTAATAGTTGATGTTGATGTAAAATGGAGTCACCAACTGTGATGATTACCAGTTCTTCTTCTTCTGCAGGTTTGTGTTTGTGGTCCACTGTCCCGATGGTCCCGGCCTGGACTCGCCCTTCCTCATCGACTACTCAGGCGTTTACTTCAGGAGGGAGGGGTTGGGGGGCAACTACATCTGCGGAGCGTCACCGGAGGAGGTCGGTGCCTCCAGCCCATCACAGGAACACGTGAGCGGTTCGTGTGACCTTTGACCCCTGTGTCTGCAGAGCAAGGAGCCAGACGTGGGAGACCTGGAGGTGGACCATCAGTTCTTTGAGGAGAACGTGTGGCCCTCGCTGGCCTCCAGAGTTCCAGCCTTTGAGAAGCTGAAGGTGAGGCTTCGTCAGCTCTGAACGTTCACCAACATTAGGCAGGAAGTTACAATTATTATCAGACCACCTGATGACGACAGAATGCACAAAATCACTCCAAAAACACCACCAAATAAACACAAAACTACTCCATAAAAACACAAAATGGCTTCAGAAACACACCAGAGCAAAACAAAAACACAAAAGTGACTCAATAAACAAAATATCAATAAAAGAAAACTGCAAAAAACAGAGCACACAAAACCACAACGAGCATTTACACAGGAAACTACATAAGTACTACATTGTTTTCATAATGTGTATTTACTAATACATTTTGTCTGTTTATTTTTGTGGTTGTTTGCATTTCCTTTAGTCATTTTATACATTTTGAGTCATTTTCGGAGTATTTTTGTCATTTTGTCTCTGATTTTGTTGTTGTTTTGTGGGTTGTCTGAATTTGTAGTTTTGTATATTCTTGTATGGTTTTGCAGGCATTTTTGGGTTTTTTGCATTTCTTTTAGTCATTTTCTGCTTTTTTTGAGTGGTCTTGGATTCATTTTGAGTATTTTTGTCCTCATTCTGTCTTTTTTCTTTGATTTTTTTGTTTGTTTATGTCGTCGTTTTGTGGGTTTTTGTCTAGAATTTGTTGTTGTTTACTATGTTTTTCTGTCTTGTTGTGTATTCTTGTATGGTTTTGGAGTCATTTTGTGTATTTTTTGGGTCGTTTTGTATTTCTGATGATGAAAACACAAAATGAATCGATAAACAAAATGTCAATAGAAGAAAACTGCAAAAACAAACAAAAGCACAACATGAATGCATATCCATGCCAAAAAGAGAAAAAAACAAAATAATAGTTAATATTCCCAGAGGAGGGGGAACATGGCCGTCTGAACCGTCCTTTAATGATGTGTTTCCTCCTCTGCAGGTGTGCAGCTCGTGGGCAGGTTTCTACGACTACAACACTTTCGACCAGAACGGCATCATCGGCCTCCACCCTAACATCAGAAACATGTATCTGGCCACGGGCTTCAGCGGCCACGGCCTGCAGCACTCGCCCGCCGTGGGCCGCGCCGTGGCCGAGCTCATCCTGAACGGGAAGTACCAGACGCTGGACCTGAGCGCCTTCAGCTTCAGACGGATCATGAAGCAGGAGCCGGTGATGGAGAGGAACATCGTGTGAAGGATTAGTTACAATCTGTGTATGGAGGAGGATTAGTGCCACAAAAACAGTTGTGGGCTCTTAAAGTATTTGGGCAAAATTTTGACCAAATTTGGATTTTTAAACAAAATGATCATTGAAGTTTGAATCTTTCAAATTCTTTTCACTTATTTTCTAATTTTTTTTACAAAAATGTTTTGAATAAATCATTTTTGAGTTTTTCTCAGCATATTGATTATATTCATAAGCACACGCTCGCGGAAGTTGTTTTTCTATTTTAAGATTAAATTCTGACTTTTTTGTGAGAAACAAATAATTTAAATTATTCATCTTTGGAACAAATTCTTTTTACTATTTATCTTTTTTACTAAAATGTTTTCTCAAAATTCCAAGATTAAATTCCAAATTCAATGTTTTGAATGAAAATGTTTTCCCAGAATACTGATTATATTCATAAGCACACACTCCTGGGGGCGTGTTTATGTGACTCTGCGGCGGCGTCTGCGTGCGTCACTTTGGCACTGATAAAATACAGTCAAGTGGTGAAAATGTAGAAGTTCCTTTTTTTTTTTTTTTTTAAAATACAATTATCAGAACATACAAAGAAAGAAATAAAAGTAATCTTTTCCACCCGGTACTAAAGTCCAGGGGCCGGTATTGGCCCACGACCCAGTGGTTGGGGACCCCTCCTGTATACAGGGTGTACCAGCCTTACGTCTAATGTGAGCTGGATATCAGGGAAAGTCAGGTTTCTGTTATTCTGACTCGAAACTGAAACTTAATTTTCACCGTGTGGTTCAGGTCATCTCAGGGGAAACACGACGAGAACTTTCACTGACCTTTGACCTCCACTGACCTCAAATAAAGGATTTTAAACCAGCCCAAAGTATTGTGACTCTTCCCTTTATGACATTTGCTTTAAAAAGATCCATACACTTTAAACCAGGGGTTTTCAACCTTGGGGTCAAGAAACAAGGAATAAACTAACAATTTTAGCCCATTTGCTTATTTTTTACCTTTTTTCACACCAAACTCACCATATTTTAACCAATTTACATCATTCTTGCCATATTTTGGCTCCTTTAAATGCATTTTTGCTACATTACTCCCATTTCTGACACTTCTACAATAAATTTCAATGCATTTTCTGCAACTTTTTCCCACTTTCAAGACATTTTCTGCACTTATAAACCCTTTCCACCTCTTTTATTCTCTTTTCACCATATTTCATGCTTATTTTTGCCAATTTAACCACATTCACCTTTTATCATGCCCATTATTTGCCAGTTTAAACTAATTGTTCCAATTTTGACACTTGAACCCTTTTTCACCACTTTTTTTGTCTATTTTTACCCACTCTGCAACTTTTTAACCAATGTCTGTGGATTTTAAAATCCCATTTCACCACCTTTTCCACCATTTTTGGTCACTTTTCACCCATTTTATTTTTGATTAAAACAAGGATTTCCATATATATATGGCAGAGGTACTGTCCATCTTAGTGTTTTAGAAGTGACCATTTATTTATCGTACTGTCATTTTAAGGGTAATTAATATCGATATTGTCATTTTCTATAACACCAGAATAGAAAACTCGATATATCGTCCAGCCTTAGTCATAACACACATTTGCTTTTGTATGCGGACAATTTTTGCCATTTATTTTACTGTAACAGACTTATTTTTGATACGCTGGACAAACAATTTTCCCCGTAACACAATTGTTTTTCACGTAATAAACATCTCTGTCCTGATAAATCAGTGCTTTGGACTGAATGATAAGTGAGGCTAAGGCCATAAAATCAAAGTGAATGAACTCCTGTGGTGCGTTAATGGTTTAGTAAACGTGAATCCAGTGGTGTTAGTGGAGTACAGCCCTGACCACTCACATAGTTTGGCTCAGAGCATTTCATTTTAATGCTAATGTGAGGGCAGCTTTGGATGGTGGGGGAATGGAGGGGTCCCTTTGTGAGGCCTGAAGGAGCGTGAGTGCCCGGCCCCTCTGGCCCCCCCTCGCATGGACAAACCTTCTGCCTCACAGAAGAACCTCCAAAGGTTCGTGGGTTCCTCAGCGCTCCCAGGGCTGTAAATCTGCGGCGACATGTGGCTGGGATTAGGACATTTCACTGTGGATTAAAATCTTTCCAACGCCTCCATGGAAAGAAAAGTGGCCCCAGAAGGAGTGTGAACTGGTCCCAGCAGCAGAGACCCAGAGAGCACTGACTGAGCAGGTAAAAACACCTCCAACTTCTCTTTACATCTTCAAACACACATTATCACTGATCACATACACTAACAACACTCAGCTCAAATCTTCAAACCTGACGTATTAAACGCACTTTTTACTTTCCAACTAGGGCTGGACGATATGACCTTAAAACTTACATCTTTATATTTTTTCTTAAAATGGTGATATAGGATATAAACCTCAACATTTTTAACTCAAAGTCAGACCATAAAAACATTTCTGGGTTAAATTTGCTGATGAAAAATGCTACACAGGCTCATTTATTAACAATCAGCTGCACAATATGTTCTTCTTTTGGCTTTTTCTCCTCTAAGGGACAGCACGTGTGAGTGAGTTCTGTATAGTGTGGCTTGTTTAGGGGAAGGTCTGGGATAGAACAGGATCAGAAATCCATCTAACAGAGCTTTTTATGTTCTGAGAAGTAGTGAAAGCAGCGACAAAATGAGCTATAAAATATATATATCTCGATATAAGCGATATTGTAATTTTCTATATCACCAAAATAGAAAACTCAATATATCTTAAATTTTGATATATTGCCCAGCCCTATTTCCAACATGGATTATATTTATATTAATTATTACGTTACTAATAACTAAGATATAAATATTTTCATATACAACTTTTTTTCAAGAAATGTACTTTGAAATGTATTCTCCTTAATTTGCTTAAAAAAGTTGTCTGAATAAATAAATAAAACCTGAATAAAACCTTAACATAATATTCTAAAAAAGAAGACAAAATTAACATGCTGGAATTATTCATTTCATAAGGATGTATATATAGTCCAGACAAACAGATGAAAAAAACTATTTTAAGTTTTTTTTTGTTTGTATCACATATACATGTATATTTTATGAATATATTATTTAATAATATGTCTTTTTTTATTGTAAATGTCTCATGAATGAACTAAAGTTTCAAAAAATAAAATGTACGACTGCTGAGAAAATAGTCACAAGTTTATCTAAGAGTTTTATGAGAAACAAACAAAGGAACATGGCTGTTATGTAACGCTCACAGTGACCACATGGTACCTGTTGGTCAGTAACTCCATGCTGGGCGTGAGGAGGAGAATGTGGTTCTGTCTGACGTGAAAGAGGCCAGTTTTTAACCTTCAAAACTTACATTTGTCCTAACATACTTTAATTTTCCCATAGTGATGATTATCTCATTTTTTAAACTATTTTTTAAGACAAATCTTCTTTTTGTAATGGACATTTTATTTTGTAAACATCATTGATTTATTTTTTGTCATTTTATTCCATTATGTTTTTTTTTTATCGTACCAAACGTTTACCAGTATTTTTGTAACAATATTTATATTTCATAACGCACCTTTGAGACGATTTTGTTGTAACAGAATTATTATTTTACTCCGCCAACGAGGTAATAAATGAATTTTCATTTGTGTTTATTTTTTGTTTGTTAGCAAAAGTATTTCACAGATTTTAACCTTAAGCCATTGAAGATTCCATTACATGTTAGAGGGAGATCCAGATTAATATACCGTCTCTGGATGGAGATAAAAAGTCTTTTTTATTGAAATGTTTTATTTTTTTGATTTAATAATGAAGAAACAAATGTACTAGCCATAATATGGCCCAAATACAAAAAAGATTATCTCAATCAAAAAACATTTTCAATCAAAAAAACATTTTTTTTGATTGAATAATAAAGACACAAATCAACCTCCATAATTCTGGACAGTTCAAAATTCGAAAAAAATATCTCATTATTGGAGAAATTTCAAAAAAATCATATTTCTGTAATTGACAGACCTTTATTAAATTTGACTCACTTATGTGGAGTTGGTTTTTCAATTTTCCCACCAAGTTTCAGTCGGATCAGGTCCAGATTGCGTATTTCATTGCAATATTTTGAAAAAATGGGCGTGTCTAAACATTGTAACCAACTGTATGGTTATTATTGTTCCGCCTTTAAAGTGTGAATGATTATGAATACATTGATCCAGATAACTATTAATACCTGGAAAAAAGAGGAGATTCGGATCTTGGAGGAGCTCTGCGCTCCCTTTGTGCGACAGTTAAGAATCTTTTTAATGAACGTTTATTGTTTTCTTATGGACAATATGGTCATAACAGACCTTTATGTGATGAATCTGTATTTGTTCTTGCATCTTTCTGCAGCTCCAGGATGTTCCAGCTGCTCCAGGGTCACATCCAGCCAGCCGGACACCCAAACCCAAAAACACGCCTGGTCACCAAAGACGGCCACTGCAACATTGAGTTGGGCAACGTTGAATACAGCAACCACTTTGCGTACCTGCTGGACTTCTGGACCACCTTTGTGGAGATTCGCTGGCGCTTTGTGATCCTTCTGTTTGTGGCTTCGTTCATGGGCAGCTGGTTTGTCTTCAGCTTGCTCTGGTACTGGATCGCCAAGAACAACGGGGACCTGAGCGGTCAGAACCGCACAAACGGACACCTCCGGTGTATAGACAATGTCAACGGCCTCACCACGGCGTTCCTGTATTCGTTAGAAACCCAGACCACCATCGGGTACGGAGGCCGGGCACTGACTGGACACTGTGCAGGCTCTGTGGCGTTAATCGTGGTCCAGTCGCTGGTTGGGGTCTTCATCAATTGTTTCATGTGTGGTGTCATCTTGGCCAAGATCTCTTTGCCCAAAAAGCGGGCGAAGACGGTCACCTTCAGCGACACGGCGGCCATCTGCTTGAAAAAAGGAAGTCTGTGCCTCTTGATCAGGGTGGCCAACCTTCGGAAGACCTTATTGATCGGTAGCCAGATTTACGGAAAGCTGCTGAAGACAACAACTACACCCGATGGAGAGACCGTCATCCTGGACCAAGTAGACATCGACTTTGCCGTTGATGCAGGGAAAGACAACCTGTTTTTTGTTTGCCCGCTGACCCTCTATCACGTGATCGACCGCTCGAGTCCTTTCTACAAGCTCTCCGCGGACACGCTCCCCCAGCAGGACTTTGAGCTGGTGGTGTTTCTGGACGGGACGGCTGAGTCCACAAGCTCCTCCTGCCAAGTACGCACCTCCTACATTCCACAAGAGATCCAGTGGGGCTACAACTTCCTGCCCATTATCACACGCACAAAGACGGGGAAATACTACGTGGACTTCTCCAACTTCTCCAAAAGCGTTCGGGTTGCGGTGCCGCATTGCGCCAACTGCTTCGAGACCGAAGCTGACCAAAAAAAACACAATAGCAACAATGAGGAAAATCACAATAACTTGACGAAGCGAGGGATTGACAACCTGGGCTTCCAAGTGATCGACATTCCCGACTCTGTGGACGTCACTAAAATGTAAAACTCCTCATCGGAACACATCATCCCAAACTGTGTGATGAAACGTTTTGCTTCTCAGCAGCAAAATGTTGGATAACCCCAAGAAGAACTACAACCAAGTGTTAACTAGGGATGTCCGACATTAGCTTTTTCGCAGTTATTGTCCAACCCTTAGGATCCTAGAGCATTTAAAGTGTATTTGTTTGCTCTTATAATCCATCTCGTTTGGTCGGTGTGAACACGCAAACAAAGTTTTGAGCAGATCAAATGGTAAATTCTAGAGTGATCGTTTCTGTCGGTATCGGAGAGTTTCTAATCTTAGTCTAGCGCAATTAGGTTCACTGTGAACACAAGCGCTCTCAGAGCGGATCAAACACTACGATACACATCGCGATATATCAATAAATCAATAATTAAAAATGTCACCTTTACAAGTACTAAATAGTATGAAATGCAATGCATTTAAGTTATAAAACTAACTGTAATTCAAGTACCAATATTAAAAAACAAGTGGTACGTTTATCAAACTGTCAAATTACATTTTTCAAAAAGTTAAACTTTTGCTTCTACAACAGATTCTGATAAGTTCTTAAATTATTTTTTTTTAAAGTAACGACATACATGTATAAAAGTGTTCAGTATGTTTTATGAAAATAAAGTGCAATCAACTTCCAGCTAAAATAAATTGAGGAGTGAGGTAGTTTAATGAGGTCTGATGGTGCGTTCACTGACACTTAGTGACCTGGAGTTTACGTGCTAAGCAGATGTTAGCGACAATAACTGATTTTTTTTTTTGTCGCTAAAAAGCATGATTTAAAAAATTCTTTTGAACATTTTTTGTAGTGATACAATATTTGCGTGGTAAATATCGCAATATATTGCCAAATTGATTTTTTCTTACACCCTTACTCATGCATGATGGGAAATCATGGGACCAATGTCCGCTACAATACTAGCTGAATGAGCACATCATGCTGCAGGAATACGCGGATAAACAGATATGATTGATTGTTCACATTAGTGGGCCGATAGCGTTGGACATCCCTAGTTTTGACGCATAGAAAATGAAGAATAGTTGGATACTTCTTAAGAATTATTAGCACCTGAGTTCGGTTTTGTGGAGAAGTGCCTGTTTTAAAAGTTGAGGTAGTAAAACATAGGTGTTAAATCCTCATTATTTGTTCTTAAACTCCACGTGTGTGTGTGTGTGTGTGTGTGTGTGTGTGTGTGTGTGTGTGTGTGTGTGTGTGTGTGTGTGTGTGTGTGTGTGTGTGTGTGTGTGTGTGTGTGTGTGTGTGGTACTCCACCTCATGAATCTGTACTTCAGCAGTGACTGTAACACCAACACATCTCAGGGAAACTATAACATCTTTAGCTGGAATAAAGCCTTACTCTACAAAAATGCACTGACTTCTTCATTCTTACTGTCATTACCAAAAAAAGAAGATAAAGTTACTCAAGTAAACATTATTATTATTAAATTATCCCTGCATTTAAGAGTATGAAACATTTTCGACAATTTTCTGCCGAAAATAGACAAAAATGTGAAGGCGATATCGTTACATTTATACCATTTTGTCACAGTTATGGTTAGGTTTATGCTTTTTTTGTTTTTATGTTTTTTAGGCGTCGGTATTTGATAAATAAACCAAATGAAAACTTCAATTTTACCTAAACATGACGTCAAATAGTCAATTCATCGTTACGTACTGTGTTTTCTTCGTGTTAGTTTTACCTCGCCTTTCCGTTTTTCAGGTGTCCTGACGTCATCAAACCTTGATTTTCCTCACCTGAGCCTCGTGCTCGGTGGTCGTCTTCATTAACTGTCGTCATTTCCGTCGCTGTGTTTGAACTCTGACTTTATAAATCCTTGTTTTGTCTTATAAAATTCATTTTCTTTTGTCTTCGCTCGTAAATCTTTAGCCGCTAGTTTAGCTTCCAATGAAATAGCATTTTTTAAAGCTACAAAATCCGTCTTTTATCCTTTTTTTTTTGACCTCGACCAGGCGGTGCTTAGTAACGGTTGCTAGGTGGACAGGTGGTTGAAGGCGGGAATAAGTTAACCAATCAATGAGAGAGGTAGAATATTAAAAATAATAAATAAATAAATAAATAAAATACAGTTTTTTTAAATGATAAATTAGCAAATAATCATTTAATTAAAATATAAAATATTGTAATTTTTACATTCTTTGTGATTTGGATGGAAACAAACGATTTATAGTAAATATTTTTAATAATAGACTCAAACAGCTACTGAAAATTATGTTTTGAATAATACAATTTTATCAGGTTTTGTAGCTTTATTTTTCGTTTCTATTTAAGCGTTTGTTTGTTAATTTAAAAAAAAGAAGGTTGAATTAAAAACATTTTAAAAGAATATGAAACCATTTTATCCTTTAACCGTATAAACACACCATTTTTTTTGTCATTGTTGTTAAACACCAACACGTAATCGTTTATTATTATCATGATTCTCTTATCATTTTGTCTAATAAAGTATTTTAACAAAACTACTAGTTTAAGAAGGAAAATAAACAATAATGAAATGGAGATAAATCAATCTATCAACCAAGGCTGCAGGTAATAATGTTTCCACTAGAGGGCGACGTCACACTAAAAAAGTTCACTGACTAAAATGTGTCTGAGTTACAGTAAAATATGGAGGTAGATTTGTGTCTTTATTATTCAATCCAAAAATTATTTTCAATCAAAAATAAATATTTTTAATCAAAGAAAAAATTGTTCAAATGCAAAAAAAATATATGAGACCGAAATAATTGTATTGAAAATGTTTTTTGTTTTTTTATTGAAGTCATGTTTTTTGTATTTGGGCCCTATTATGGGTAGTACATTTGTGTCTTAATATTTTATTTAAAAAAATAAATAAATTAAAAAAAAATTCCATTTAATGAAAAAAAAAAAATCAAGCCAAAGAATATTTTCAATCAAAAAAAAAGTGTGTTCCTGTGTTAATGCTCTGCTGTGTAAATTGCGTTTGAACTTTGATTGAAGTGAAAAAAGTTTTAAAGCGCTTTGGTTTTTTTGGATTGAATAATGCATCTACCTCCACAGTAAAACACTTCCTGTACTGGAGGTTTATTTTGAAAGGTGACCTGGATGAATGTAAAACCAAAAGGACAGAATGTTTTATTTAAAATAGAAACATCAGGGGTTGAGCAGCTCTTTCAAAAGTGAGGGTGTTCTAAGGGTGGGGCAACCATCAACTGTCAATTTAGTTTATTAAATTCATTTACTAAAACCATGATGTTATTAAGTCAGTGATTCTCAACATGTGGTTCTTTATGTCTTCATTTTAATTATTATTCCCCCAGAAAACCTTAAAATGTGGAAACTTTTTAACCCCTTTTTTTACCTTTTTCTTTGGTCATTTTGCAACTTCCTTTGTCCCATTTTTGCCCCTTTTCCAAAAAATTTGAATTTTTTGTTTTTTCAATTTTTAGCTCCTTTTACCAATAAATGTCCCTTTTTCCTAATTTTTGTCCATTTTTTGCAAGTTATTTTTTTACACTTTTATCCATTTTTTGTCAATTGTTTAACCATTTTTTTTTTTTTGCAACTTTTTGTCCTAATAAACTACCCTTGGCCCAATAAATAATACATTTTTTCACTACATTTAGCCTCTTTGTTCCATATTTTTGCCATTTTTCTCTATTGTTTGCCACATTTTGCTCATTTAAGCTTCTTTTAGCCGTTACACACCTCCTGGTTCCTCTTTTTTGTCATTTTATTGCCACTCATGACTGTTTTTAGTCCATTTTAGTCACTTTCCACTCTTTTCTTGCCACGTTTTTGCCACTTTTGGACCATTTTTTGCCACCTGTTACTCATTTTTACTGTCACTTTACTCATCACTGTTAACTCTTTGTTTACGTTCGTCAAATAACTGGCTGTGATTGGCTGATCACCATTCAATCAATATAACTGGACCAATACGTTTTCTATAATCAATCCCTCTGTTATGAAAGTGTGGGTGTTAACCCCCCATGGGTGACATGCTTGGTTTGTAGATCATTATAAGCCAACACATCAGTGGTGGATTGTGTGTTAATAACTTCATTGTTGGCTCTCAAACGTGGGATCATTTGGCCGAGATTTGCTTCCCTTGAGAAGGACAAAGTGCTGACAGGGCTAAAAATACTGATCGGTGTGGCTTTGATGGTGAGAAGCTCCAAAAATAAACAGGAACAATAAGAGAAGAGGATGAAAGTGAGAGAAGCTGCTGCGTTGGTGTCATTCCTCAGGGAGCTTTCAGCTAAATCCAGATGTGACAGATGTGAGGAAGAGACTGAGACGACTTTATCAAAGTATTTTAACACCATTGTTTGAACAAAGACAGAACACACACAGGTATACACACACGCACACACGAGCCACTTGATTTCATCTGAGCCTAGCTTTAGAGTTGTGGGTTCAAACCCAGTGGGCGTTGTTCTAGTTTGAGGTGTCTTATGTCGTTTAGTCGTTGATGTATTTCACGCCTTGTGTTCGCTGCATCTGTATGTGAGAGTCCCAGTGTCGTCAGTGTTTACGTGCCTCCCTCCTGTCTCCACTCAGGTGTTCCTCATCTCCCGATGGCCTCCCTGCACTACTTAAGATGTCCTTATTTGATTTGTCTTTTTTGTTCTCTGTTTTTATCAGTTCTTTGATGGATTTGTCTAGTTTTCTCTTGTCTGGAGTGGGTGTGGACTTTGTAAGCTTTGGATTTTAGACTTAGTTTTTTTATTAAATAGATTTAGTTTATGCGCTAGCTACACCTAACTTCTCCTCTTTAGCAGACGAGTCTTATCCTCCTTATCCTCATACCTTTCATGACCTTGACAGTAACTCAAGATGCTGATCAATAGTTTGAGTTTCCATCTATTTGATGGGATTGTTGCTTAACCCAAGGGTTCTCAACCCTAGGGTCGGGACCCCATTTGGCATTGCAAGACACTGGGAGGGGGCCACCAAATGCCTTCAAGAAACTAAGAATATATTTTTGAACAATTACAGCCAATTTTTGCTTATTTTTACAATTTTTCTACAACTCTACCATATTTTAACCTATTTTCATCACTTTTTCTTTCAATATTTTTTGCTCCTTTTAATGTATTTTTGCTACATTTCTCCCATTTCTGACACTTCTACATCACATTTCAACAACTTTTTGACATGTTCAGCACTTATAAACCCTTTCCACCACTTTTTTACCTAATGTCATATGTTGACCTATTATTGTCACTTTTAACCTCTTTTCATCATATTTCATGCCGATTTTTTGCCAATTTAACCACATTCACCATTTGTAATGTCCATTATTTGCCAGTTTAAACTCATTTGTTTTGTAACATTGACACTTTGAACCCTCTTTTTTACCACTTTTTCTCTCTGCTTTTGTTCACTGTAATTTGCAACTTTTAACCAATTTCTGGGTTTTTTAAAATCCCATTTCACCACATTTTCCACCATTTTCGGTCACTTTGAACCATTTTATTTCTGATTAAAGCCAGGATTTCCATCTTTAAGATGACTCATAATAGTAAACTTCCTGGATAACAGTGGATATTATTCAGATTAATAAATAAATGTAGTTATCACAGATTCAGACTTTATGGATATATTGATCCTTAATTGATGGATTGTTTCCCTTCTGATAATAACGCTGATAAGAGATCACAGACTCCTGCTTCTCCTCAAGCTGTTGTGCTTCCAAATCAGATTTATTTATCCCACCTCTGATAATGTTACTCTATAACATGAATTAATCACAGGAAACGTAGACTTTACCAGTGTGTGAAACATGGACTGAAATCCCAGCACTTTTATAATCACAGAAACAAAAAAACAGCTTAAATCAGGCCCTAGCTGTCATTTTATTTTGAAAAATCTTGATGGCATTAAAAGAATAAAGCTCCCATGATGCTTTTAGAGGCATTAGCTCAGATTGTGTCACCTTCAGGTCAAAGAGCAGCCTGTGAGCGCACGCTCCACCATATACCATGAGCTAATACACATCAGGCCTGTTACTGCAGATGTGCTTTGACAGTGTGAGCGTTCAGCTCCCAGGCATCAGACTTATTTCATTTATATGATTTAAACTGAACCGTGGCATCAATGAGACAGAAGAGCTCACAACTCTGATGATAAACAACACAAATGAAAAATAGAGAAAACATTGAGAAAATAAAAAATAGAGAAATAGAGGGAAAAACATAACTGCAAGAAACACACACGCACACGCACACGCACACGCACACGCACACGCACACGCACACGCACACACACACACACACACACACACACACACACACACACACACACACACACACACACACACACACACACACACACACACACACACACACACGATAAAATCTTAATAATTAAATTCAGAACTAAACTGAAAAACTAATGTTTTTCATCAACAGTTTAACTTTTGTTGAGACTTTCCCCCCTAACTAAAACACTTTTTGTATCTCCTAACACACCTGTGTCAAACTCAAGGCCCGGGGGCCAAATCCGGCCCTTTAGACCATCCAATTCGTCCTCCTGCAGTAAGTAAAAAAGACAGAAATAAACATGAATTATGGTGTAAATTACAAAATAATTCAGTCTCAGAACTTCTAAATACACCAACTCAATTAAACTCCACAATATTTGCAATAGTTTCCCAAAATTAAATCAAGATTTGTTACAAAATCAAGAAAAAATTCTGCAGGGACTGAAATATGTCACATATTGCTTAGATATTGTCGGCAAAGTTTACATACTTTATATATCATTTAGACGTTGAAGAGCAAACTTGGGGAAATTATTATTAAAATTGAATGTTTTCTCGCCCACTTAAGATTAAACTGCTTTATATTTGGTTCATGAACTAAAATGAGTTTGACATGCAGCTCTGTCCTAATGTGTGTTGTTCCAATGGTGGAAGAAGCAAAAGAGCAGTTTTAGAGTTTTACTAGTGTCGTAAACTCTCCAGATGGGAGTGCTGTGTGAACCTGTTTATGAGTCGTCTGTTATTTATTTATTCATGCTTGTTTGTGGAGGTAAACGAGCCGAGCTAATGCGTCCCATCGAGCGCTGAACCATGTAATTAATTCTTCACGTATGTAAGAACAAGCTGATGAGATATTCATGAATGTGAGGAGGAGGAGGAGTTTCTCCTCCCAGGGAAAGAAAAACAAGAGGCTTCGTCTGTTTCTAACAAAGTCACATGAATAATGAAAACACTCAGACTGGGTCGATTTAACAACACCCATAAAGACCTGCACAGAACAGCAGAGTTAAAAACTACACACACACAATAAATAACTAATAACACATTTCTATACTTTAACTCACACATGTAGGACTGGTCGCTACGTGCTAAGCTAAGAAACATGTGGGACTGGTCGCTACGTGCTAAGCTAAGAAACATGTGGGACTGGTCGCTACGTGCTAAGCTAATAAACATGCGGGACTGGTCGCTACGTGCTAAGCTAAGAAACATGTAGGACTGGTCGCTACGTGCTAAGAAACATGCGGGACTGGTCGCTACGTGCTAAGCTAAGAAACATGAAGGACTGGTCGTTACGTGCTAAGCTAAGATACATGCGGGACTGGTCGCTACGTGCTAAGCTAAGAAACATGTAGGACTGGTCGCTACGTGCTAAGCGAACAAATATGTGGGACTGGTCACTACGTGCTAAGCTAACAAACATGCGGGACTGGTCGCTACGTGCTAAGCTAAGAAACATGCGGGACTGGTCGCTACGTGCTAGGCTAAGAAACATGTAGGACTGGTCGCTACGTGCTAAGCTAAGAAACATGTAGGACTGGTCGCTACGTGCTAAGCTAATAAACATGCGGGACTGGTCGCTACGTGCTAAGCTAAGAAACACGTGGGACTGGTGGCTACATGCTAAGCTAAGAAACATGCGGGACTGGTCGCTACATGCTAAGCTAATAAACATGCGGGACTGGTCGCTACGTGCTAAGCTAAGAAACATGCGGGACTGGTCGCTACGTGCTAAGCTAAGAAACATGTAGGACTGGTCGCTACGTGCTAAGAAACATGCGGGACTGGTCGCTACATGCTAAGCTAATAAACATGCGGGACTGGTCGCTACGTGCTAAGCTAAGAAACATGCGGGACTGGTCGCTACGTGCTAAGCTAAGAAACATGTAGGACTGGTCGCTACGTGCTAAGAAACATGCGGGACTGGTCGCTACGTGCTAAGCTAAGAAACATGAAGGACTGGTCGTTACGTGCTAAGCTAAGATACATGCGGGACTGGTCGCTACGTGCTAAGCTAAGAAACATGTAGGACTGGTCGCTACGTGCTAAGCGAACAAATATGTGGGACTGGTCACTACGTGCTAAGCTAACAAACATGCGGGACTGGTCGTTACGTGCTAAGCTAACAAACATGCGGGACTGGTCGCTACGTGCTAAGCTAAGATACATGCAGGACTGGTCGCTACGTGCTCAGCTAACAAACATGCGGGACTTATCACTACGTGCTAAGTTAAACATCTAGGACTGGTCGCTACATGCTAAGCTAAGAAGCATGTGGGACTGGTGGCTACATGCTAAACTAATAAACATGTTGGACTGGTGGCTACATGCTAAGCTAATAAGCATGTGGGACTGGTGGCTACATGCTAAGCTAATAAGCATGTGGGACTGGTGGCTACATGCTAAGCTAATAAACATGTGGGACTGGTGGCTACATGCTAAGCTAATAAGCATGTGGGACTGGTGGCTACATGCTAAGCTAATAAACATGTGGGACTGGTGGCTACATGCTAAGCTAATAAGCATGTGGGACTGGTGGTTACATGCTAAGCTAATAAACATGTGGGACTGGTGGCTACATGCTAAGCTAATAAACATGTGGGACTGGTGGCTACATGCTAAGCTAAGAAGCATGTGGGACTGGTGGCTACATGCTAAGCTAATAAACATGTGGGACTGGTGGCTACATGCTAAGCTAATAAGCATGTGGGACTGGTGGCTACGTGCTAAGCTAACCAAACGTGTATGACTAAAGAAACACAAAAATAACATTATACAAAATAACTTTAAAATGAAACCAAAAAAATACAGAAAAAGACACAATCAGCACAACAATCTGCGAAGATTCCCAGAGGAGGGAAAATATTTTCAGACTTCTTTGTCCTACGGCTAAAAAGAAAAACGAGGCCAATCAGAGGAAATATGATCGACCTCTGCACAGAGAGAAAATGAGAAATGCTGTGAAAGACGTGGAGGTGATCCTGGAGTCAAATTACACCTTCATAATAAAGACAACATGGCTTTATCACCAACACTTTATTCTGTCAACCATTGTATCATATCTTTAATCCTCACAACACGTCCACAGAACGCTGATCAAACACATTTCAACTGTTCACACAATCATGCAAAACGTCCTGAAAACGGTTTAAAACTGAACTATTACAGTTAGAAACGTGCTTCACACACACCACGTAATGATCACCTGCTCATTATTAACAGTGATGTTTTATTTCCTTTCAACATGTCAAACCTGACATTCATGTCAGCATTAGAATATTGACCAATCAGAGCATTACCACAGGAAACAGTTTGTTGTTTTCCTGCCATCCTTGTGTCTTTTTGGATATGTAAGTTTTCATTTTCTCTAATTGCGTGTGTTTTTCTATTTTTGTTTTAATGTTGTTTAGTGTCGAGTCATTTTGTGCGTTTACTTTGGGAGCTGCTCTCTGATGAACCAATGAATGAGTGAATCAGTCAGTATCAGACTGTCACAATAACAACAACGTACACTTAAAGAGAACATCAGAGACTAGTTATCATTGTAAACCAGTAACTAGTCAAACCACAAGTCGGCAACCTGCGGCTCAGGAGCCACATGAGGCTCTCCAGCTGCTTCACTGAAGCAACCCCAAGGTTGAGAACCCCTGCACTACACCAGTGAAGGTTTGTCCCTCCTTTAACCGTCAGATACGAGGATGTTAACTCTTCATACTGGTTCATACTGGTAATCCTATTGGCCGACTCCTGATTCACACTGCACTGGTTTCCATGACAACCAGTTTATGCGTTTCACGTCATTTTCAAAATTATAATTAACAGGACAAAGTAAGGCAACAAGAGGCTGGAGTGGGAAATGTAAAAACTGATCCTGCCCACTGTGTGCCAACGCTTTAGCTCCACCCACTCGCCCTTCTTCTTTTGTGCCTGACGCGTAGAAACGTCTGTGCATCTCCAACATGTGACTGATCTTCAAAGATCTTCTCGTCCTGACCCAGCCCCCACCTCAGGCTTTATCGGAATGGAGGTTCAGGCTGGTGAGGGTGGGGGCGGGGTCTGTAGAGCTGCTGCACACGCACCGGCCGCCCGTTGGCCCCCGCCCAGCCGCCTGGCAGGTGTCCAATGACCCTGAGGCCCACTGGCTGGCCGTGGGCAGGCGGCCGCTCGCCACTCGGGCTGAGCACGTGTGCGTGTCCCTGCGATGGGTCGGATGGGCTGGGGGCGGAGGGGGGCGGGGACACGGGGTAGTGGGGGAGGAGGATGGCGGGGGTGAGGCCGTAGCGTACTTTAAAAACCCTCAGAGGTCCCTGAGGGTGGGGGAGGACACCGTTGGGCCGGTCCCAGTCCTTCTTCTCCTCATGGATCCCCTCCTCCTCTGTCCTGGGGGTCCTCCCCCCCTGTCCTCTACGCTCCACCAGCTCCTGTAGTTTCTCAGCCTGAGCACGACGCACGTGGTACGACTTCCTGGAGCTTTGGAACGAGTCCAGGAACGAGTCCACACTCGCGTTTCCCTCCATGAACGACTCCAGCAGCTCCTGTTGAAGCACACGCACACACACACACACACGCACACACACACACACACGCACACACGCACACACACGCACACCAGTGGTTTTCAACCTTTTCAACCCCCAAAATAAAGGTCCCAGAGAGCAGGGACCCCCACTGTAGCTGAAGGTGGTTGAACACAGACATGAACATTGAAGAACAGTCATGTGGAGACAGGACCATCTATAAGGGGGAATAAAGGGGAGAGATTTTTGGGATCCATCCATAAAGTCAGTAAAATGATGGTCCATTGTTCTATGAATCTGTGATAACCACATTTATTTATTCATCTGAATAATATCCACTGTTATCCAAGAACATTTACTCAGTAAGTAGGAAAAAATGTGCAGAAGAGGCATTGGAATGTGACGTAGAAGTGTCAGAAATGGGAGTAATGCAGCTGGTGGAAAAGGTGGTGAAATGGGATTTTAAAAACAACAGAAACTGGTTAAAAGTTTGTGAGCAAAAACAGACAGAAAATGTGGTAAAAATGGTTCAAAGTGTCAATATTGGCTTAAAAGTGGGAGAACAATTCATTTAAACTGGCAAATAATGGGCATTAAAAATTGTGAATGTGGTTAAATTGTCAAAAAATAATCATGAACGTAGGTTGAAAGTGACAATGAGGTGGGGAAAGTGGTTGAAAAGGTTTAGAAGTATTGAAAATGTCTTGAATGTTGCAAAAAAGCATAAAAAACAGCAAAAATGGGCTCAATTTGTGAAAAAAATATTCTTAGTTTCTTGAATAAAAGCTCACATTTTATTCCTAATGCTAACATGAATGTTTCTCATGTGTCTCTTTGATTCGGCAAACACAATTCTGTGATCTATGAGTCTCCATGGTAACCATTCCTTTATGTTCTGACCTTGGTGCCTTCATACAGACTAGGAATAGGAAAAGGAATAGTGCTAATGTAGGAATTCTCTTTAATGGGAACGTGGAGGAGGAGGAAACCGTCCTTTGATCTCAGTGTTGTAGACTCCTGTGTGTGTGTGTGTGTGTGTGTGTGTGTGTGTTGGGTGAACACACGTGCTCTCAGTGTGTTGATGTGCTATCGGCTGCTGTTCCTAACCTCTGATCTCTCCTCAGCTCGCTCCACCTCCTCCTGCAGGAGGTTCTGGGCCGTCTGGAGGCTCTGCTTCTGGACTCCAGCCTCTGCACAGACACCACACACACACACCATTAGTGCACGTGCACACACATACATGAGTGCACGTGCAGCGAGAAACAGAGAAAACATGGAGCATGTGCTGACCACAAATTAACTGACTACATTACCCAGAAGCACTCAGTTTATAACCACTACAAGTTAGAGATACATCACCACTACACCTCACAAAAAACACAGAAAATGACCAAAGAATATACAAAAAGACAAGAAATGACTCCAATAACATTAAAAATGACGTAGAAAACAACAAAAGTACACAGAATGACAGAATACACACAAAAAACATAAACACACAAAACAACCACAAAAAATGTACATGTCAGAAACGTGGTGTTATGGCTCACCTGGTAACCATTATAACTGGTGACACGTTCATTTAAATGAGTTTAGGCCTCGTAAAGCTAACATTAAAGCTAAACATTTACTTTTGTAATATTCATCGTCTGATGACAAACTACCTGAAAGCATGATTCATGTTTTTATTCTGAGTTAATATTGTTTAAAGCATCACTAGGTACAAATATCACCAGTTAAACCACTACACCTTTGGCTGATCAGCTGGTTTTTCAGTCTCTCTTCGTCCTGAACAGAATCTAAGCCGATCCGTTGTTTTTCCATCTGTGGAACGTTGAAGGGAACGTGGTCACAGACTGTCACTGACCACGCCCCCACATACCCCCCCCCCCCACCCTCGTGCGCTCGCCTGGCGGCGGTTTGTAGCTGACGAACAGCGACAGGCTCCGATCAGCTGACTGTGAAATGTCTCCTGCTTGCACGAGTCAGTCTGAGTTCATGGGAGGCCTGGGGCCAAATGGAGGTCAGGGTAATGACTCTCATAATCTGAGCCCCGCCCCTCCCCCACACAGGAGACAACACTCAGTGAAATGCCTTCCTTTGTCTGCACTAAAGAGCTTCCGTTTGAAGATTTATCAGATTTATTGATAATAATGATTGAGTTTTACAGATTTCAAAATGAAACAATGATAAGCGACAATAACTCGTCTGATGTTAAGCTTGAAAACGTGATGGACTTTCTTAAAAAAAGCTCCTTTAAAACGTCTCCTTTGAAGGATTTCCTCAGATTTAATGATAGAAATGTAACAGAATGGCCTTAAAAACAGATTTATCTCTTATTTCTTAGGTTTTAAGTTAAAATTGTGGCGGAAAAATCTTAAAAAGATTCTGAACGACTGATGTCTGTCTGCTTTTTCATAATTAATGATAAAAATTTGATAAAGAGACCTAAAAAAAGCTTCATTTATTTGGTTTCCTTGATTTCTGAGAATTATTAAAAGCATTAAAATGTAACAGAGATGTCATTTCACAGAGTTTTGTCCTACTTCATGGATTAAAAAAAACTTTAATCTTTACAAATGAAGGTTTAATTAGACTCCATATTTTTGTGATGATTTGTGTCTTTTTCAGAATTTTTGTTTAATTTTAATGTTATTTTGTGTAATGTTGCCATTTTATGTTTTATTTAGGAATTTTGCATATTTTTGGTGTTTTCTGTTTAGCTTTGATGTAGTTTTGCGCGTTTCTGAAGTATTTGTGTTTATTCTCGTCTTTGTTTCTTTTTGGTATTTTTGTGCGATCGCATTGTTCTGTAGCTCATTTAGTGTTATGTCGTTTTTTTTATAGCAATTTTATATAATTTTCTTCTGTTTTTGGACTTTTTGTTTCAAAATCGTTTTGTTTGCATTATTGCGGTTTTGTCTGTTGTATCATTTTTTTGTGGTTTTTGGTGTTTTTTATTGTCTATTTTTTTTTGATTTCTTGTGTAATTTTGATGCGGCTGTGTGTTTTTGTTGTATTTTGTGTATTTTTGTGTTGGTGTTGTGTGGATTATTTCAGGGCTTTTTCTGACAGTCTGTGCAGCGTCAGTTTCATATTCTTTCCAAATGCCATCATTAAATAAAAACTTATTTTATGATGTGATTTCACTTGTTTTTTTTTTAATAATTTTGTTGTCATTTTTTGCAACTCAGAGCCTCACAGTGAGGGAGCCCAGGCCGTACGAGCTGAAATGTAGATGTCAGAAATAATAGGCGCTACACTGGGGGCCGACCTGCAGGAGCCTCAGCAGAGGTCAAAGGTCGGAGAGTTTCAACGAGAGCAAATGGCCGAGCGTCTCTTTTTCAGAGAAACACAAATACACACAGAGCAACGACAAGAAGTAACACAACACACACAAAACTTCACCATATGATTAAATAATACACAAAAACAACAACGAATACACAAAACAATAAAAATACACGTAATAACTGCAAAAATACATAAAACAACAAAAAATAAACATTTTAACAAAGCAACAAAAATACAATAAATGACTAAAGTATAAAAAAAAAAAATGCACAAAACAACAAAAATACACATAATGGGTTGAAAAATACAACAAACGACACCGAAAAACCCCAAAATAAACAGAAATACAACAAAAACACAAAATAACAAAAAAAATACAAAAATACAATCAATAACTCCAAAATAAATACACAAAACAATGGAAATACACAAAACAACTCCAAAAGTTTACAAAACAACAAAGATACACAATTGGTCCCAAACACACAAAAACAACAAAAATGAACAAAGCAACAAAAATACAATAAATGACCAAAAAAATAAATGCTAAAATCCACACACACCAAAAATAATACACAAAGCTACTCCAAAAATACACAAAACAACAAAAATACACATATTAGGTCCAGACCAGTGGGTGTGTATTGTAGCTCCTCCCACTCAACGTTCTTGAAGCCAAAATACGGCACTTAGGGGCGTTTCCATCTTGCAAATTTGACGTCATTTGGAGCCAGTAACTGCGCAGTGGGATCCAGTGGGAGGAGCCCTTGTAACACACCCCGCCTCTTTAGTGTGCTGTTCTGATGTGTTACGTAGCACCAGCTACGTTCCAACATCTTGTTCAGATGATCAGATGATAGAGGTCAGTACTAGTTCACACTAGGGGGGAAATCACGATACGATACCGTGTCGATATGTTTGGACGCCGATACGATGTTTGTTTGTAAAATCTGTCACGATACAATTTCGATTCGATTTGATTCACAAGCCTGCGATCGATATGATGTGATATCATACGCTCATCTCACACAATCATTTACATGTTTATCAACTCCCAAAAAACAACTGAAATATTATTTATGCATTTTATTTATTTCTAAGATCTTTCAGGCATTAAATAAACATCATTCTGTGACATTTAACAAAGTGTTAGACTTTGAATTGTGTGAGTGATAAAAAGTATAAAATAGTTTTATTTAAACTGCTACGGTGCGATACGTTTTTAATCATACAAAGATATGATCATGAACAGACGCTGTTTGTTGTGAGGAGTTATTATAAATAAACACATTTATTACTGAAAGTATCAGATCTCAGTTTGTGTGTCTGAGCGCTAACGTACATGCTAAACCACTAGCTAAACAACCTTCTTCAACCTAATTCTTATCATCTTAAAATCAGCATCACTGCGTTTTTATTATTATTTCATTTATTGATATAAAGTTGATCATTTTTACCTCACGTGGTTTTTTTTCTCCTTCACTTCAAACAATGTAAACTACGCAGCTTCCGTGTCGCTCTCCCCGCGCAGGAAATGGTGGCACAAACTATGTGAATTTCATCTTAAAGATGACGATGTTTTCATTGTGCATCGATGTAATTGGATCGTTAATTAAAGAATCGATGTATCGATATGGATGGATGTATTGTTACACCACTAAGAACTAAAAAAACGGAGTTCCTTCACAATGTAACTGCTATTCACAAAGAGACCTGAGGCTGTCAATCATCGTCATATATGACGTCAAATCCCGTTTTTCAACCTCAAATAATTTATTTAAAACAAACTTCACAAAAAATTAAAATAACTAATGATCACAGCAGAGTTTTTTAACTTTACAGTTTGACCCACATCCCATCTGTTATCATTGAGGAGGCGGAGTTTATGACCTATACTGCAGCCAGTCAGCAGGGGGAGCTCTAAGAATAAAAGCTTCACTTCATTGGGGAGCTTGTCCCGTCCATCTTCATACAGTCTGTGATACAAAAATACACAAAAAAATAAAAACAAAATAACAAAAATACATTAAAAAACCAAATAAATACAAAAATACACACAACAGAAAAGATTCTCCAGGATTTTATCCATCAACTGAATCGATGCGTTAACAAGGACGACAGTTTGTTGGATAAAGCATCCGTCAGATTTTCTCACACACACATGCACTAACTGTGTGTGTGTGTGTGTGTGTGAGAGAGAGAGAGAGAGCGGGAAAACCCCGACCAAACGAGAGCTGTTTTGTTCTGTGTGAGGACGCTCTGGTGTCAGGTTCAACCATGGACACACAAAGACACACAGTTTATCTCAAACATACACACACACAGGAAACCACAGAGCTGTGCAGCGCTGAGAAATCCAACAATCACACGTCTAAAGGTGAGAAAGTCACAGTAAAAGATGTTTAGCTAATGCTGCAACATTTACATCAACATAATAATTACAAGTTTTTTTTTTTTTTTATGTAAAAACATACATAAAAACTAAAAATGATGACAATAATACATTAACAAATATATAAAAGTTTTAAAAACTAATCTCAGAAAATATGTTGTCTTTGTTTACCGTTTATCATTTTTTATCCTTTTTTAACTCAACAAAAGGCTGTTTTGAGGATAAAATGATGACAGAAAAGTCCAGTGTTTGATCATCTGACCCAGAATATTATCAAATTTAACTTTGATTTAAAGGCGTTAAACATTTCCTAACAGAGTTCATTTAATCCCGACACGCAGCAGAAAGCTTCATTAATCCAGATGATTGGCAGATGTGTGAGATTTATCTGGAGTCGGAGTGTGAGGCATGATGGGATTCCATTTTTCAGAAGCAATAATCTCTCACTAATCCCACAGAGCACGAGCACTGCAGCCTTCACCACTTTATTATCAAATGTTTGGTTTTTATTGGAAATAAAAGGAAAGTCTCCAAAAAAGCTTCAAATTCACAATGTGAAGTCCTTCATATTACCACATATTTTGTTACAATTGACTTTTATGTCTCTGTGCATTGTTTATAAAGACTGATTGTGTGTAAATGTGAGAGATTTTCTCAAAACATGAATGAGAGATTTTAGTCAGAATCATTTTAACATTTCTGCTTCAAGTGAATTCCGTTAATTCTGTTTCTGAGCTCAACAACTTTTCCTCCACATTATTGTATTATTAAAGTCATCATTTTGTGTATTTTTGTTTGAACAAAAACACACGACAGAATTTGACAAATAAAATCATAAAGTAAATAGATGCCTGTGGTCTTTACGAGTCCTCTTTCTTAAAACAAAACTCAGAATATATATATATAAAAAAGTTTTATATATCAACATACATATTATCCACATACAAATTTTAATTTGCAATAGTTATAATTAGAGCTGCAACTAACAATTATTTTCATAATCTATAATAATCTATTAATCAGATTTTATATTTTATAAAGCACATTTAAACACTGCTTAAGCTGATTAAACTGAAATAACAGTGTCTCACGCATGCGCACACACACACACACACGCACGCACGCACGCGCGCAAAGAAACACTCGTGCACGCACACAAACACTCGTGCGTGCACAAACAAACACTTGTGCATACACTTGTGCGTTCCTGCACACAAACACTCGTTAAGGTCAGTGACAACAATCGCACAATCAATAATTAAATTTGTTGCAAACGCTTTTAATAGTCGATTTTTATCAATTTTATGGATTTGTTGTTGCAGCCTTCGTCTTAATCAACGCAGTTACAAATGAAACTTAGATGGACTAGTTTTGTGTACTTTTAGTGGTGTTTCTGTGTGCATTAAATATCTCAACTGTATGTGCTGTGGCCGTTTCATATTCCTTCTAAACGCTGTCATTTAAGGATATTTCACCTTGTTGTGTTAGTTTTGGAGTCATTTGTGTTATTTATTGTCTGTTTGTTGTTTATGGATTTTCTGTGTTTGTTTTGTATTTGTTAACGAAGACGAGAGTCGTTATAAACTGATCTGTGACTGATATTCATTGTGCGTCACTACAAGGATGTTTCCATTAAAAATAAAAACCAGGACAAGATGTTTGTGTGAGAATCTTTCTGAAGAAAAAGCTTCAGTCTGTAATTCCTCCTCAGGAATGTTCCCATATCTCCTCAGACATTAAAGTCTCTCATTCATCTCTTCCCTGGCTTCTGTCTCTCTCCAAATCAGAGTCAGATGTTCCACAGAGGAAGGATAAGCCCCACCCACAGAGGAAGGACCAGCCCCGCCCATCCGGCGTTGCTGGGGAGGTTAGAAAGCATCCACAGAAAAAGGAAGTTGAACATTCCTCTGAGCTTCCATCAGCGCCTCCAGCTGAGCTGCTTTGTGATGACTTTAGCTTTAGAAAAGAAAGAAGGATTCACTTGGCCACCCGCTAAAGATCCGCCCCCTGCTGCTCCGCCCCCTGCCTCCCACCAACAGGAAGTCCTCAGATCAGTCTCAGATTCAGGACTGACACATGCTACGCTCAGGGTCCAAAAAATGTTCTGGAACAAGTTCATCCTCGACTGCAAAGACTCATCCTCAAGTTCTCTAGCTCTCTATAGATCTATAGAAATATAACATGTTTAGGAAACTACTCCAAAAACACAGGAAAGTACAAAGAAGAAGAAGAAGAAGAAATACCAGCAAAAGGACACGAACACAAAAAAGACAAAGACATAACCACAGAAAACCACAAAACAAACATGAACACATCTATTCTTTATACGTCTGTATCAGAGGACAGGAGCGGATCTATTCTTTATAGATCTGTGACAAGGGACAGGAGTGGATCTATTGTGTGTAGCTCTGTCTTGTTTAATGAGCTGATGGTGTCTCTAAAACACGTGTCAAAGTCGAGGCCCGGGGGCCAAATCTGGCCTTTTAGAGCATTTAATTCGGCCCGCAGGAGAAAGTAGAAATGAGAAAACATTGATTATTGTGTAAATTACCAAATAATCAAGTTATAGATATATATAGTGAAACTCCACAAACATTTAGGGGTCTCACTGTTTCCCCTACACTTATATCACATGAATGCAATCATTTTTATTTACTAACTGTGGAAAGAACTCAATTGTTTCATAAATCTTGCATTTTTCTATAAACAATTCCACAAAATTCCCCTAAATGACACTATTTTGATGACGTGTAGTTACATCATCTGCTGCTTTCAGCTTCAAAACATCCTGGTGTTTTATTTTGAAGGTAATCCATAAACTCGGGTTCAAACTCACCGAGCCGACTGTGTTTCTCCCAGCAGGCGGTTGCCAGGTTGGACAGCTCCAGATATTTCTCCGCGAGCAGCACCTTCCCGTGGTGGAGGCGGGGCCTGTGCTGCAGGCTCTCCTCAGCCAGGCTCCGGTTGGAGGCCATTAGCGACTCACGGTCCACCTGAAGCTCCTGGAACTGAGGAAGAAAAACTGAGGTCAATGCACACATGAGGAGGAAAAATCAGAGAATGACAAGAACACACAAAATAAAAACAACAAAAAGAAAACAAAGACAAAAGCCTTTGTTTTTTCATTAATGATTGATGAGTGGGGGGCGGGACCAAGGAAATCATAAACCTATCTGGGAATGGAGCACAGGGAAGACCATAAGAGACGAAGATGAACAGAGACATTCACAGACTGTAAAGCTGAATTAAAATGGAACAAATCCACAGATTTCCAGAGCGTCTCTGGTTTAAATGGTTCTAAACTCTTCCACAGTCTGTTATCATCTCCACACATCCTCACATTTACTGAGAAAAACCTTCCTTCAGGATGGGTTTGACTTTAAACAGTCAGACTAGAGACGTTCATCACCTGCTGCTTCATACATGCTTATTTATTTATCTGTGTTACGTAACGTTCATCTATCACAGCAGTTACAGCCACGGGAACGTGAACAAAAACTGTGGAATAAAATAATAATAATCCTCTGTTTCAGCAAAATCCTGAACTCAACTTACCTCAGACACACGTCAGCCCTTACCTTTCTCACCATTAACGTCACAAACCAGCGAGAAAGAAGAACAACAGAGACAATAAGAGCATAAACGACAAGAACCACGGCAACAAAATTAAAAAACAAATACAAACTATATGAACAACAAAAATAACAAAAACAACTACAACACGGACGACAGCGACAAGATTAAAAAACAACAACACGTCCAAGTGTTAATGATACAAACCAGAAAACTAACAAGTCTGTGTTTTTCAAAATAAAATCAGACTGTTACCAGTTACCGCGAGTGCACGTACACACCCTGAAGCTTCAGATTCCTTCAGAGTAGAAGGTTAACGTCACATCCTTCAAACATCAACTCACGCCTTTGTTTTGACACTAACCCGTCCATCAGCCAATCAGCTGCAGGCCTGACCCCAGGGTGAGAACCAAGCTTCTTCCTCTCTTCATTCCACATCTTTCATGTTGCAAGGATGACTAATCCACACTGCTGTTATCATCGCCGCTAGCTGCTACGTTAGCATTGGTCTGAGATAATAAAGAGCTTCAGGAAACTGTCCAAAACAAAACATCTAAAGCTAAGCGTTTTTAACACAGGATGTATCAAAACCAGCCCCGCCCCTTTAGCCTGCTCAGCCAGCACAGCTATGTGCTAAGCTAACCAAACATATGGGACTGGTTGCTACGTGCTAAGCTAACAAAACATGTGGACTGGTTGCTACGTGCTAAGCTAACCAAATATATGGGACTGGTCACTACATGCTAAGCTAACCCAACATGTGGACTGGTCGCTACATGCTAAGCTAACCAAACATGTGGGACTGGTCACTATGTGCTTAGGGAACCCAAACATGTGGGACTGGTTGTTATGTGCTAAGCTAACGAAACATGTTGGACTGGTTGCTACATGCTAAGCTAACCAAACATGTGGGACTAGTTGTTACATGCTAAGCTAACTACTTAAACTGTGAAGCTGCATGTTAATTTGACTTAATGGAGAATTTGGTTCTTGTTTGTACTTTTAGGAGCAAATCTATTCTTAATATATCAGTGACTACGGACAGGAACAGATCTATTTTACATGTCATTGTGTCTACTGTAGTAAATAATACAAAATGAGTGAATGAATAAAAGGAGGACAGGGTTTAAATGGGGCTGAAGGTCAAAATCAGAGGAGCTAAGTTTAAGATGAGTGGACGTCAGTCGGACACTCTGCAAGGCAACAGAAACACTAGACTGAGAGGGGGCGGGACCCAGTGTGTGTGTGTGTGTGTGTGTGTGTGTGTGTGTGTGTGTGTGTGTGTGTGTGTGTGTGAACATACCACAGAGGAGGATGTGGAATAGCTTAAAGCTAAGGTCACCACAAAGCCCCCAAAAAAACGTGTCTAAACAACGTCAGGGTTAATGTATGAGGAGCTTCAACTGAACACGAGCATAACAACTACAACAAACTGTAAATAATGTGAGAAATATCTTCAGCTTTGGATGATAATGAAGCTATAATAAGCTCAGCATTGTTACCGTCAATAAACGCTTCACATGAATCAACACAAACCTGGTTATTGGAGTTAAAGCTTCACAGAGAAGAGGCTAAAATAACAGATTTTAAAAGAAGTTCTGAACACAAACTCAAACCCACAAGCAGATAAAAAAAATGCACAAATGCTTTTTAGGTTTCAAACAGAATTTAAACAACTTTTTTTTAAATGTAGTTTTACAGTAGCTTTCACACTGTTCAAGAGAGAGAATAACCATCAATAAAAATGAAAGTTGGCCTTAAAATGATGCAGATGGGTTTAACTATTATATTAAGAGATTATTATATTGTTAAATGTCGGTAGAGTCTATAAATACTAATTAAAACAGTTCTGTTATAGATCCTTCACACAGTGGACTGGGAATAACAAGCTACTGACGCTTACATTTAGTGTATTCTTCTGTTTAACAATGTCAATGTTTGAAATTAAAATCATAGCAATTTATTATATCACATTTATTGTGTTTTTGCTTCACAATTTTAGGGAAATTTATGTAAATCACTTTAAAAACATCATTTTTTTTTTTAAATGGAGTTCTGGAATAGATCCTTCACACAGTTAAAGATGTTATTAAGTATCTTATTATTATTATACATCAATTTTATACAGCGCTTTTCTGGGTACTCAAAGTCGCTTTACAATGAAGGGAGCAGTGTTGGGGTTTGGTGCCTTGCTCAAAGGCACCACTCCAGAAACCAGAACAACTTCTGTTTCTTATTCTAAGTTTAACAATTCAAATGTTTGAGATTGCGATCAATGTATTTTTATTATATCACATTTATTTTGTCAGTGTTTCACAATTTTTATGGGAATTTAAGTAAATTACTTTAAAATCATCTTTTTGAATAAAGTTCTGCTGTCGTGCTTTCACACAGATATTCAGGTTTAAATTAAACTTATTTAAATATAATGGTCTCTTTTATAAAGAGACTTCTGCCTTCATTCCTTAACACTGATTATTTCCAGCTTTAGAAGTTAAAATGTTGTCGATGTGTGAGGTATATTTAAAACATTATTATTATTATTATTATTATTATTATTATTATTATTATTATTATTATTATTATTATTCACTAATTAACGGAATCGTTGGCACATTCTTTTGAAAACCACATTTTGTGAACGGACTTTTGCACAAAAAGTGGACCCATTGAACTGCGTTAGTGAAGGAAACTCAGAAATAATAAAATAAAAAAAACACAAACAAAAAGAACAGAATCTGCTGAAAAACAAACGAATAAAAACTTTTCTTTTGTGGTTAAAGTGTTTTCGTGCTCGCGCTGGTCGGAGTCGATCGGATCAGTCGCCACGCACACACAAGATGATCCATTGTAACCGGATTGTTTCACACGCGCCGCACATCAAACACGCACATTCCTCCGGGCGTGCGGATGCGTGCATGCGTGAGCTCGAGCGTGCGTGTGTTCACCTTGTCGTTGATGCGGATCATCTGCTCTATCTTTGCGTCGTCGGTGAGGATTTCCTGCAGCTCGGAGCAGCTCAGGCTCCGGAACCGGTTCCGGTCCGGACCCACCGACATTTCCCCGTTAGTCCGCACGAGCACGACCGCCCCGCACTCCGCACGTTCACACCGAGCACGTCAAAGCAGCGGGAGGAGCGTGGTTTAAGGCACTTCCGGCGAGTTCCTTCACAGTAAAAGCACTACAGCATACACATCTAGTGTTTATCTCCTCCTACAAAGTCAGGAGCAAAATGACAAAAAACAAAACAAACAAAAACAGCAAAAATACTTAGAATCATTCAGATTTTTTATCTTTTTTTTTAATATATATACTCAAAACTCAGAGAAAAAATATATAAAACATCAGCAAAAGTATACAGAAATAACAGACATCACGCAATACAACAACAAAAATATGCAAATTTGCTCCAAAAACACACAAAACCACTACAAATATACAAAAAAACAACAATTAACAACATCAACAACAAAAATACACAGAATAACAGAAAAGTTCACGAATGACTCCAAAAACACACAAAATATCAGACAAGGACACAAAACACACAAAAAAAGCTCAACATTTTTTAGAAAATTACAGAATTATTCTCTGAAAAAAACTACAAAATCACAACAAATATGCACAAAAATAACAAAAAAAAACAATCAAAAAAATACACAAAATTACTCATAACGCAAAAATCAACAACAAAACACACAGAATGACAGAAAAGTTCACAAAAATACAACCAACTAATTTTTGGTATTAAAGATCATTATTCTAAATGCTGACATGCATGTTGATAATGTGACAACATAAAACATTATTTAATCACTAACTCAAAAATGTTACATTTTGCACCACAGTGACGAAAACCAGCTGCAGACCTAGGACTTGAGTTTAAATGATGCCGATGTGTGTAATTAGAGACAAAACACGATGTAGTTGTACAATTTGTCACCATATTTTACAGATTTAAGAAACATTATGTTCATTTATTCAAAACTGATTAATTCTTAAATGGAGTTTTGCAGAAAGAGCTTTAACCCTCGTGTCATGTAATCCTATTACATTTTTAACACAAAAAAAGCTATTTTACCTTCGAATTTCATGACTTTTCCTAATTTTTGTGTGACTTTAACATGATGTTTTCATTGTCTTATTTGCATAGTGTACACATCTGTGTCCTTTAAGGACCCATGCTTTTAATTATATATTTTTGTAATTAAACACAAGCATAAAGAGTCTGATACACAAATTTGGTTAAAATGTTTTAACTCTAACTATTTAATGTTGTTTTCAAGTGCTGGGGTCACATTGACCCTAAGGATAAAATTTGAGGGTCACATGACGGTTTAACAGACAATAGTAAGAGATGGTCAAAAAATCTGACAAACTTTCTTCTATTTGGTCAATCACGTCAAATATTTCATCCAACATCGTCATAATCGCCATCATCTTCTTCTTCCACGCCGACGTCGTCGTAGTCGTTGGATGAGTCGTTGGATATATGTGAGAAAACCAGCTCGTTCTCCGCCAGCTGAACGTATAACGACTGCTCGTCCTCGCTCTGCTTCACCGGGAAACTCTCGTAGTTTTGGGGCGTCTGAGCCCCCAAAGTTAGGCTCAGGACGTCGCAGTGCTGGGGCTCATGGTGGGCGGTTTGCAGGTTCTCATAGCTTTCTGAAACTGAAGCAACACATACGTTGATGATATAATGGTGTGTGTGTGAGAGAGTTTGCGATCGTACCTGTTGTCAGATACTGATTCCGAGGAGGAAGAGGAGGAGTTTCACTCTCTGTGTATTTGTTGTTTCTATGAAGTCAGAAAAAAACACAAAGTGTGAGTTTTCAAAGCACACACAGACACACACGCTGATGTTTGTGACTTTTTACCTCCCGGTGAAGTCGTCTCTTCTGTGAAGCGTTGGTTTCGCTGGAAGAAGAAGAAGAAGAAAACACATGTTAAACTTTGCCAGTGCTTCTCAAAGTGTGGGGTGCGTCCCCTGGTGGGGAATAGAGGTACGACAGGTGGGGCGCGACAAACAGGAGGACTATTTCAATTTTGTGCCAATCTTCTTCTTCCACGACAATAAAGATCAATAACACAAAACAAAACATCTAAAAACACAACAGAAGTAATAATGAGAAAGTAGAAATGTAGCAGAAATTAAAATAATTAAATTAAAAACTGGGAACAAAATGTAACGAGGAACTAAAGTGTAAAAATAACTATTTACGTCGGCATGTACTTCACATCGAGCGGAACAATAAATAAACTTTTAATATCTGACTTAAGGCAGGTTATTAGTTTTATTTTATTTATGAAACATGATAATAATTGTTCCCTTACACTGAAGTTCTTGTTCTGTTTTCTTCAGCTTTTTGTCACAGATTGTAAACAATGATTCGTTATTTCCTGTATTTTTGACGACCACTTTTACATTTGTTTTGTAATGCAGGTGGTTAGTTTAATTTATTTATTTATTTTTTCATTTATTTATGAAATATAACGTTACTTGTTCCCTATTAGTTCATTACATTTCAGTTAAATTCAGGGTAAATACCTAAAAAAGTTTGAGAAGCACTGAACTACACTGACAGGTCACTGTGAGACTGTTGTGTTTGACTTTCATGTTTAGTGGTGTTATGTTTCTGTTGGTAACCATGGTTTTCTCATGGTCAGTCCTTGTGGGAACTCTTTTTTCTGTGTTTATAGGTTTTAGTCCCTTTTTGTGGATAACGCCCCCTTTCCAGTCAGTGTTTTATATAGATCGTATCTTTCTCTGCATTTTTAGGAAGAAACATGATTTGTTGTTTTTTTTTAAATATGCTTTAAAAACTTTTGTAAAATAAAATAAAAAAGTTTAATGGAAAGTTTATATGACATTGAAATAATATTAAAGTTAATATTATATTGAAATAATACTTTTGAAGTTATTATGATATTGAAAAACAGTTTGACTTACTCATAATTTAAGAAAAAGTACTAGTTTTATGTTTTTTATTTTTAGAGAAATTAAAAGTTGGAGACAAAAAGTTAGAGTTGGAAATGTTCTTCTAGTTTAATTGCAAATAGATTTTTTTTATACTGTAAAAAAATAAAAAATTATATATATATATATATATAATACATTTTGTGAAACAATGCCTGTTATATTAAAAAAATAAGATTTTTGGAAATTGAAATTAAAAACTTGTAATTGAAAGAAAAAAGTTGAATAGAATGATATGGAAGTAATATTAAAGTTAATATGATATTGAAAAAGTTTAATTTTTTTTATATAAATTCAAAGTTAGCAATATAAAGTTAATATTTTGATATATATATACATTCACAACAACACATATTTAAAAAAGGTCACATTTTTAAAACTGCAATTTCATATTAAAGTTAAAAACTTTTGTAAACAAAAAATGACAAATATATATATGAAGGTTTTATACAAACAAAATAGGGAGAAAAGTTTAGTATTAGAATACTCCACAGATGTTTAAACGTGTTGATAGTTGTTGATATGTCAGAATGATAATGTGATAAACATGTGAATGATGATAAATAAAAGTGAAGAGTTTCTGATGAGAGCTGGAGTCTGGCCTTCATCCTCACACTGACCTGAGCTGGAGATGCACTTGTTGATGATGATGAAGAGGAAGATGATGAGGCCGGTCAGTAGAAGAGTCGCTACGATCATCCACAGCCACAGGTATTTGTGAAAAGGCTCCATCGTCGTCTCTAAGTCTCACTCACACCAGGAAACTATCAGAAAAGAACAGCATCACTGTCTCACTTCAGCTTCTAGATGCTCATCGGAAAAAAGAGCAAGTCATCACTTCCTCTGTGACTCTGTGACTGGCCTCTATTTATTTTAGGGTTTGGAGGATCAGCGTCACCACATGACTGACTTTAGTTTGTAGAAGTGTTCCTTTATCTCTAAAAACAGGATGAAACTCACTCATCTTTGACTGTATTATCTCTGAGTCTCTTTGTCACACAGCTTCCTGTCAGTCTCCATCAACACACACACACACACACACACACACACACACACACACGCACACACACACACACACACACACACATGCATGGAAGGCAATGAAGACAAAAATGTAAATGTTAAATGTTAAATCGGGCACTATGTGTAAGGCTAAATGTTTAGAAATCACACAAATTAGGCAGGTCAGGGCCTGGCGATCACATTAAGATTTAAATTTAACATTTAGATTTAGGTTTAATTTTTAGGTTTAGATTTAACATTTAGATTTAGATTTAATATTAATATTTAGGTTTAACATTTAAATTTAGGTTAAACATTTAAATTTAAGTTTAACATTTAGATTTTAAATTTACATTTAACATTTAGAGTTAGGTTTAACTTTTAGATTTAGATTTAGCTTTAACATTTAGATTTTAAATTTACATTTAACATTTAGAGTTAGGTTTAACTTTTAGATTTAGATTTAGCTTTAACATTTAGATTTAGATTTATTTTTTAAATTCCGATTTAGATTCAACATTTAGATTTACATTGATGCCAATGTCAGCCACTACTTATAAGCCAATGAAAACGTGTTGTCAAAATGTCAGTCACTAGTTAAAATGGACTTCCGTTTCACTAACGTAGCACAATATTTTATCCTTTCTCTTCTTTTCTAATATTACCTTAAATTAATTGAATGTAATGTAGCATAATTAATCTTTTTGGATCTTAATAGTGATTGATTTGTAGCTTTCAGTCTAGTGACGTTTGGTAGGAGGGGAAAGAATTTCTATTTTGAAGAGAAAAAAACAGAAAAAACACAAATTACAGGTCGAAACTATTTGCTTTTGTTTTGAAAGGTACCGATCGGATTAAGAAAATGTGAATTGTTTAGGGACTTTTTACAAGGAACGGCTTTTGGTTCTTCAGAGTAAAAGTTGCATAAAATACAAAATGGGATTTGGACTACTATTGTGTTAGTATTTGCATTAAGATAATATAAATGTAATTAGAAGTTATATTTGGGGTGTTATCTGTAACGTTGTTATGCCATGAGGGGGAAAATATGAGCTTTATGGATAAGAAATAGATTTATTTTGAAAGACAGCGGCTCTGGTAATTTTCAGCCTGGGTAGCTCTACTGTGGTTAGCTTGATGATAGCCTGATTTCGCGGAGTCTCCGAGCTCCAAAACCTCCGTGTGTGACCCGCCTGAAGCCCCCCCTCCCCAGGACGCCATGGCTTCGGGGAGTCCTCCGCTGTCCAGCCGTGACGGTAAAAGCCTCTCATTTTACGGCTTCTAACGTTTCCGTCACCGCTAACAGCTCCGTCAGCGGCCTCGGAACCCTTCACAACATTAGCCGGCTCAGCTAGCACCGTCAGGGCGACGTGTCATAGCGGGGAATAGAACCCTGAACCCCAGCTCTGGTGCCCACCACAGGCCCGGGGGGACACCGGGGGATGACCGGGCCTGTGGCCGGTTACCTTGGTGCTTGGTCGGGTTGATTGAGAGGCACGGCTCGGCCTGTGTTAGCCTCTGACTCGGGTCATATGAGGCTTATCATGGAGTGAGCTCTACCCTGTGTGTTTATACTACTGCAGGGTTTTCAACATGGGGTCTGCAGCCCCTCCAACACATCCAAGCCAAGGGCTTGAAAACATGAATGTAGAAATTAAAACTAAAGGCAACAAAGTGTCTGTTACTGTAGAAATCATTGGTCACAACTTCCCTTTAACAACACTCACACACACATATTTTTTGAGATCTTAGTGAGCGGTGTGTGTGTCCTTATTAAGGCGCTAGACTTAAGATTTCTGCTGATGTGGGTTTGAATCCCACTTCTGACATATTTTTTTCTCATTTTAACATATTTAACACGGTAAATTCCACCTTTAGAAACACATTAAAAAAAAAGTAACACTTGAGGGTATTTCCTGGTTTACGGTTAGGGCTCAAATAAAACTGACAGAACTATAGCTAGAAGGACACAGGTCCAGCAGTGACGGAACTACCGGCATTCGGCTTACTGCGCGGAGCATGCGCACAAGAAGTGCCGGAACTTCAGTCAGGTTTGTCTGAGGTCTGGACCAATAGCAACAGCCTATAATATATGAACAACTAATGAGAATATTTTTTTTTGCACTTTATTAAGAGTTTTATTACTGTTGTAAAAATATGACTTAAAATAGTTTTTTTCATGAGATTTGTAGAGTTGTCCAATTTCTTTTTATTAATTTTTTTTTAAGGTCAAACTTTTTTACCCTTTTTTTTTAAAAACACCTTTATTCATTATTTCTTTCTTTCTCTAAGGAGGAATAATTGTTCTCTGTTGGTATGTTTTTTTATTATTGGGTGATTTCAGAGCAGGCTAACGCTCAAACCCCGTCACCAGTTAACATGAGGCACCAGTTGATTTAAAACACCCCTGGATGTAATATCACACAGTGTGTGTCAAAGGGAGCGCCGTGTGAACTACGTCACAGGCTGTGCTGCATCTTATCAATTAATTACCAAGATAAGAGGAATATTAGCCATTGTTAATTATAAAAGCTTTATGTTCCTGATGCTACGTGCCACAACGATCACATGCTAATGGCTACATCCTGGTACTCTGCTGATGATATTATGTTTCCTTATTGATGAGCCTCAGCTGGAGCAGAAGACACATCCCAAATTCTCTTTAAAAGCAAGTTGACATAAAGGTGTTGTCTCTGTTTGCTAAAGGCTGTTGATTGTGTGTAGATTGTGTACTCTGTGTGTCATTGTAGTGAGTGAGGGAGCACTTTGTAATATAAGGCTGAGTTCTAAGTGCTTCATGGACTGTTACCATGTTTACCTTCTATTGTCTGCTGCTAAATCATCCTCACATGGTTTTAAACCGAAGATTTATAAAGTATAGTAGGAATGCACAATCATATTGATCTGATAACTCATTCTCTGATACAGGAGCATTTAGATGTTACTGCCTCTAAAAGTTGGTTTAAACCAAAAACAAATCCCCGCCCATTTACCCTTTGACCCTGTTTGGACTGGTCGCTACATGCTAAGCTAACCAAACATCTAGGACTGGTTGTTATCTGATAAACTAATTAAATATGTTGGACTGTTCACTATGGGGTCTATTCTCCCCTCTGGACTTAAGTGCTTTTTTCACGCCTGAAGTTACGCACCTCTCTCCTAAGCGTACTCTCCAGGTTCCTGACACGCCCACCGTGCATAAATCAACCAAAAGCGCGTAGTCTGTGAATGAAGCTGAATGGGCCATGATGTCATTATTTTGGGGCTGTCTAGAAATCACGGAACATGGAGTTTTCCCAACGCTTGTAAATGTCATTGAAATCTGTGAAAATGATACAACGTACTTTTAATTTGAAAAGCCTTCGTTGATAAACAATTTAACAAGTTGATTTGATCAGATTATTGATCAGATTATTGCAGTGTGAGAGGATCGACCACATTCTTCTGTCTGAGTCACAGTTAAAATCTCTCCTTTTCCCACTCATTCTAACCATAGATTAACATTAGTTTGCATGGAAAGCCTGATTTTTTTTTTTAGGACTTCATTTTTTGTTTTATTGTTTTGTTTTTTTACACAAACACATCCAGTTGCAAGTACAAATTCCAAGTCTCATTGTTTTAGTAAAGGCCACACAGGGTTCCAACGTTTTGCAAATATTCCTTTTTGAATCCTCAAGGAAAATGTTTGACAAATATCCCAAACATTCTGAATCCAACTGTTGTACGATGGTGGGTGTGGTTTGAAGCAGTTAATAGTGATGCATTTTAATGCAGCAGTGAGCAGTATGTGTAGCAGGTATTTTCTATGAAGGTAGATATGTTTCAAAATGTGAGAGCTTGTAGAATGTGACGTGAGCTTGTGTATAAAAAATTCACACATGTGAAATAAATGTAATGTCATGAATGATGGGAAAAAATGTCTAGACATATTTACACATAAAGTTACAGCTGCAAACTTGTAATCTAACATTTATTCACGTTTTTTCAGTTACTTCCGTAAATGATTGTTTACAACCACAACTCTGTGGTTACAACTTCTCCAATCTACCGCTACAGAAACACAAACTACTTTTCTTGTAAGAATCTGCGCTGCTTGAGTTTTGCAGCACATTTTGCGAGACGTCTGTAGCAAAACTGATTCACACAGACGTCACTTCCTGTTCCTCCCGACACACAGAGATGACCCGTTTGGCCCGTTTACTTGATGGTTTTATCTCACGATCACAACATAATCAATAATCCACTCAGGTCCACACACGTTCTGTGTTAGTATGTGGAGCTATGAGCTGATGAATACTTCACTATATCACTTCATAGCGTCATAATCTCCCTCGTTCCTGCTTCTTCCTCCTTAGCTAATGGGAGCATCAGTGGCTAATCTATCATCAAAAAGTGCACTGCTGCCATCTTCAGGGCACCAGTTAGACACTACATCTTAGATATTGATGAGGGACCTCCGCCAGGGTGTATTCCAGTAATCTCTGTGATAAAACGTAATTGACAACTTTTCTCGTCTCTTGGCACTGAGTGTTTGGATTTGAATTTAATTAATTCCGTCTCTCTGCTGTGCTGGTTTCGTGGTCCAGAGGCGCTCCAGCAGCGAGTGGCGGCTCTGGAACAGGAGAAGGAGGAGTTCCTGAAGCTGAAGCAGCAGCTGGAGGCCGAGTTCAACCAGAAACGAGCTAAATTCAAAGAGCTCTACCTCATCAAAGAAGGTAAGGATCCTTTGATCAACAGCAGGTGAAGGACCAATAGGAGAAAGGCTTTTATTATACACCTGGAAATAAAAGTGATTCTGAATATATTCTGAAAATAAATTGTAGAAAAATAAGCCAAATTAATATTTTATATATACACTTTTTTCTCCAAAATAATAAAATATAAATAGGTCCAATTCATCAAGATATACAGACCCTTTCCAAAAAATAGAATATCATGGACAAGTTGTTTAATTTCCATAATTTCATTAAAAAAACTTTCATAGATTATAGATTCAGGGCCCATAATTTAAACAGATTCAAGTATTTTTTAAGACGGGCGAAGAACAGAACAGAAAATTTCACCCCAAATCATGACTGACTGGTTATTTCACCACTGGCACAGTACAGTCCTTCTTCTCCTCTTTTTTTTCTGCAAAAACTGAGAAATAAATGCTGATTTCTACACAGTATTCTAATATTTTGAAAAACTGTTTTCGTAAGTTTTATCAGCTAGAAGCCCAAATTTTGTTTGTGTGTGTGTGTGTGTGTGCGTGTGTGTTCCATCTCCACCCAGAGGAGCTGAAGAGTCAGAAGTCAGCGTTGGACGACGCCCATAGCGAGCTGAGCTCCGTGCAGACCCAGCTGGCCCAGACCCGGGCTGAGATGGAGACGATCAAAGCCGTTGCCACGGTGTCTGAGAACACCAAGCAGGAGGACATCGATCAGGTCCGCAGCCAGTGGCAGGAGGAGGTGGCCTCGCTGCAGGCCATTATGAAAGGTCAGCACGTCCTCTGACTGCTTTAAAGTCACTGACAGCACTGGCAACTATTATTATTAATACTATTAATATACTCCCCTCCCACAGACACCGTTTGTGAATACGAGGTCCAGTTCCACCAGCGCCTGGAGCAGGAGCGAACCCAGTGGAACCAGTACCGAGAGGCCATGGAGAAAGAGTTGGGAGAGCTGCGACGTCGACTCTCTGAAGGACGGGAGGAGGAGAACCTGGAGAACGACATGAAGAAAGTAGGCACTGGGAATGGTTAAAGGTGGAGCTAAACCTGCTAGGGAAAAATCGATTCACATAAGAATCGTGATCCTAATCATCCACAATCGATTGTGAATCGATTCATAAACTTAAAAAATCTATGTTTTTTCATGAAAAAATATATTAATATATGTATATTATTATTATTTTTAATTGTAAGTCAAACTAAACAAATAGAAACACAAAACAAAAACAGACAAAGTACAGGACGAAAGCAGTTCTACAGTATATACAATATATACAGGAGGAGTGTGTGTGCACCAGAGCTGAGGAGGAGCTGTATAAGGACCTGGAGGCTGATCCAGCGTCTCTCTCAGAAGACCCCCTTCATTGGTGGAGGAACCATGACTCAGCTTTCTCTCTACTAGCATAATTAGCTAAACACTAGCTATGTATCCTTGGTACTGGCGTTACAGCAGAAAGAGTATTCTCCAAACAATCTCAGTCCAGAACACATGGACTATGGACTGTGTAATCCTACACACCCTGGTTATGTGATTTACTCTTAAAGTTTGCAGTGTTATTTGAACAATTTTATTTTTGAAATATGAAAGAAAACACCAGTTTCATTGTTGTGTATTTTGAAATAAGCATCTTGTGAGAGAGAAAAATATCTTATTTAGGTTATTTTATTTATTAACAGAAGCTTTATTTTTTTCATGCCTTAACATATTCTTGTAGAATTGAGACTTACTAAAAAAAAGTTTGTATTTTAAAAAATCACACAAAACACCAATTTGTGTTATTTGTGTAGAGTTTATTTTTGTAATTTCTGGGAGAAAAAAGCAGCTATTGTCTAAGCAATTTTATTTATGCAAGTTATTTCTTGTACCGTAAGTAAGTTTTATTTGTTTAGCATGAATAAATGTTGCCTTTTGTCTTAAGTTTGCCTTTGTGTGATGACATCATTGGAATCAGTTTATTTAAAATGATCTTATGCAAACTATTGTTTTGATGCCATACTTTGCCTTAACACACTATGCATTGTATACATTTTTTTAATCGAGAGTCGGTTAAAATGAGAATCGATTTTGAATCGAATCATTGAACACCCATTGATTCACATTATTTAATCTTACTTTATCTTGTTTTCCTTATTATCTCATTGTATTCTTTATTTTTTATTTATTTATTTTACTTATTCATCTTTATTTATTTTGATTTCTTTATTATCTTATATTATAAATTTTTCTTTATTCTGACATGTTTTTTCATTTCTTTAGGCCCAGGAGGACGCAGAGAAGCTGCGCTCGGTGGTGATGCCCATGGAGCAGGAGATCTGTGGCCTGAAGGCCAAACTCAGCTCAGCCGAGGAGCGTGTGAAAGAGCTGGAGGCCTCCAAGGTGAGTGGAAACGTTCAGCCTCAACTATTGTGTTGGTGTTTAGCTGCTCTGGCGTGGTGATGATTGGTTTGTTCTCACAGGTGAAGGAGCTCAATCACGTCCTGGAGGCGGAGAAGTCGTGTCGGACGGACCTGGAGATGTACGTCGCCGTGTTGAACACGCAGAAGTCCGTCCTGCAGGAGGACGCAGAGAAGATGAGGAAAGAGCTTCATGACGGTAGTTTAATCACCTCCTTATGGAAGCTTTTTAATGTGATTAATTTTAGTGACTTCATTAATACCAGTTATTAAAGTATAACAGTCTTAGCACATGAGAACCATCGTTTCTCTTCTTGTTAACTGAATGGAAAAAATAATCACAGTTGTTTTAGTCATAATTGAAATCCTGATTATTTAAATGATTGTCAACCATAAAGTTATTTATTTTTTGTGCAAAACAATGTCCCATGTTCAATTACAATTCAATTACGATTACAGTTACCAGAAATTTTTACAATTAAATTACAATTATTGTTTATCCTCAGAAAGTCAATTACAATTACGTTCACAATTACTGAGCCTGAAATAAATAACCTAATAAAAGTTAACCTTCCTCTTGTGTTAGCTTTCTGTTAGCATCTCTAATGCTAATGGTTCCTAAATAATAAAATGTATTTCCTCTCTATTGATTACCTTGTTAGACTTCTTAATCAATGAAAATATAGGTTTTAATATTTACTTAAATGGTAAAATGTGGGGAAAGCTTGATATGAAACATATTTTATTAAATTATTAACTACATATACATAAAACTATAACATGGTTCCCCAGTTTTGCCTTAAATTATAATAGATATTTTTTTGATAGAATTTTCATGGAAATTACAATTACAAAGTCAATTATCTGACCTCAATTAGAATTTAATCATGATTCCAACAGCAACAGATTTTTAAAATTACAATTATTATTATCATAATTAGGCCTTTATTGTAATTAACTATCAATTACATGATTACAATTATAATTAACCCCAACCTGGTGTTGGTCATCAAACCAAAAGAGTTTGACGTTGTTTGTTTACCAAGCGTTTTCACTGCGTTCCTCCAGCCATGTTTCAGGACCGCTAGCAACAACTTTCCCCATGTTAGCTTGCAGGCTAGGCTAGCTTTAGTTTTGAGAGGGGCGGGGCATGCATGCGCTTGCATTAAACAACTCAAAGTTAGTATGAAAAATCCTTTTTTCTCGTGTGTGCCAAGCTTTATTCTTTGTAGATATATTAAATTGTGGAAGTTTGTTTTATTTAGCAAATAAAAAGTATGCATAATTGGGAAAACATTTTTAAATAATCTTTTTTTCTCTATTATGTGTATTTTGTACAGCCTTAAGTTGAGGCCTGACTCTGTCTCTGGAGGATTAGATGTGTTTATTGTTTATTTCAGTCTTTATTTTTTTGTAGTTTGCTACAAACTGGAGCTGGAGCGACAGCAGCACAACCAGCTGAAACACACGTGGCAACGAGCCAACGACCAGTTCCTGGAGTCCCAGCGTCTCCTGATGAGGGACATGCAGAGGATCGAGAGCGTGCTGTCGTCAGAGCAGCTACGACAGGTGGAGGAGATGAAGAAGAAGGACCAGGTAACATCGACCAACCACAGAGCTGCTTATTTACATGTGTATCTATCATAGAGATCACATCATAGTGTGTGCTGATACGTCTGCAGGAGGAGGAAGAGATGGAGCGTCTGAGTTCAGTGAAGGACGTGCAGGAGGACGGGGCAGACAACACAGAGCCTCTGGACGACTCCTTCCTGGGCCTCAGTGTGGAGGAGGTGGGAGGAAGTGATGTCACAAATTTAGGTCACAGTGTTGAGCTCAGTCTTCACCAACTGACCAAATGTTCCACTACAGCTCTACACTTTTATCATTGAAACACATTTATAACTCTATTAGTGCTTTAAAACAAGCCCTGCCTACTTTCATGCTGTGTAAGGCTGACAGATGGATGGATGGATTTATGGACGAACGGATGGTTGGATGGACGAACGGATGTACGGATGAATGGATGGATGGACATGTGAATAGATGGACGGATGGATGGTTGTATGGATGGATGAACATATGAATGGAGGGATGAGCGGATGGATGGATGGTTAGATGGATGGATGTTCCTCACTCTCTCTATCTCTCTACAGCCTCATACGAACCACAGCGCTCACGGTTCTCTGCTGTCCCTGTACTCAGAGGACGGGGCCAGTGACCTGTATGTGGACACCCTGCGTCGTGTGCAGTCCACCGACAGCCTGGGCTCCTCCCTGTCCGCCCACGGCCTGGCTCCCAACCACAAGGCCAAGTCGGCCGGACACTTGGACGAGTCTGAGTTTGGGCCCCTGGTGGGGGCCGACTGCGGCGCGGCAGACGGAGGCGTGGCCGACCCGGCGTCCGTGGGCTCCATCAGGCTTAGCAGCCACTTCCTGTTGACCAAAGACCAGGAGAAGGCCATCAAAGCCATGACCCCCGAGCAGGAGGAGACGGCCTCGCTGCTCTCCAGCATCTCACACACCGCAGACACCGCCTTCCTGCCCCCAGCCGGATACCGACTGGTCAGTGACAGCGAGTGGAACCTCCTGCAGCAGGAGGTGGGTCACCATGACGACAACCACGTGCTATTAATACTGGCTTTGTTTGACCTCAGTTCAGGATTGGGGTCAATTACATTTTTGATTTGCAATTACGTCTTCAATTATCCATGTTCAATTACATCTCATTTATGATTACGTTGACAGGCAAGAAAATGCAAGTGATGATGCAGCTGCTGCCCCGCATCGCACTGCATTACCTTAGCATTGCATTAGCATTACCCTAGCATTAGAATTAGCTAGCATTAGCCAGCATGAACTAGCATTAGCTAGCATTGACCTACCATTAGCCTTGCAATAGTAATGTCTTAGCATTAGCATTAACCTAGGATTTGCATTAGCCTAGCATTAACACTAACCTAGCTTTGGCCAAGCAATAGCAATAACTTAGCATTAGCCTAGCATTAACACTAACCTAGCTTTGGCCTAGCAATAGCAATAACTTAGCATTAGCCTAGCATCACCATTAGCTAGCATTACCATTAGCTAGCATTAGCATTATCTAGCATTAACTCACATTAGCTAGCAATAGCATTAGCTAGCATTAACATTTGTCTAACAATGGCGTTATCCTAGCAATAGAATGAACCTAGCATTAGCCTAGCTTTTATACTATCCTAGCTTTGGCTTAGCAATGGCAAGAACCTAGCAAAAGCTTAACATTAGCAATAAAATTGAAATGGGTTGAAACTATAAAAGCGATTCCATAAATCTCGGGAAGATTCAGAATTTTTTTTTTTAATCTTATTTGTCAAAATGTATATAATAGAAGTCCTGCATTTTTTTATTTTTATGCCTTGGCACTGACATTTTTCATGTAATTTCCATGACAATTACAAATACAAAGTCAGAAATGTAAATTATTATTAATTACTCGACTCAACCCTGTCTCAGCTGTTGTCATGTGACCCGTTGTTTCCGCCCCTCAGGTGAAAAACGCCGGCAGGAAGCTGGGCCGACGGTGCGACATGTGCTCCAACTACGAGAAGCAGCTGCAGGTCATTCAGGGACAGGAAGCTGAGACCAGGGAGCAGGTTGGAGTGGTTCTCACCATGAAACATGAGACATGAGGGAAGGAACGGAGGAGGAACGTGTGTGTGTGTGTGTGTGTGTGTGTGTGCGTGTGCAGGTGAAGAAGCTGCAGCTAATGCTGCGTCAGGCCAACGATCATCTGGAGGGAACCATGAGTGAGAAACAAAGCCTGGAGGATTCAGTCAAAGAGAGCAATGAGGAAACTGCAGCTAAGGTCCAACACTTACCCAACATTCATCACTATTACTGAGCCTGAAATACTGTAAATAACCTCATTAAAGTTCACCTTCCTCTTGTGTTAGCTTTCTGTTAGCATCTCTAATGCTAACGGGTCCTAAATCAGCTGTAAAATACACTAAAAACAAATATCTATCATCTAATTAATTTCCTATATATTGGTTACCTTCATAATCAATGAAAATATGTTTTGATATTTTTGGTGTGGACGTCTCAGTATAGCCCTAGATTTATTTATGTTGTTAAATGGTAAAATATGTGAAAGCTTGATATGAAATATATTTGAATAATGATTAACTACATATGTGTAGAACTGTACATAGAACTGTAACATGGTTGTGTTAAATTCTAATTGACAATTTCTATTGAATTTTCATGGCAATTACAATTACAAAGTCAATTGTTTAAACTCAATTACTTAATCACAACAGCAGCAGATTTTTAAATTTACAATTCTAATTACGCCATAATTGTAATTAATTGTCAATTACGCATTTACAATTATAATTGACCCCAACCCTGGTTTAAAGTGTTGTGAGCAGGGTTGGGCTCAATTTTTATTTTTTCAATTACAATAAAGTTCAATCCATGTTCAATTACAATTCAATTGTGATTATGATAACTGGCAGTTTTTTCCCAATTAAAAATAAATCACTTACTATTTTTCCCCTGAAAGTCAATTACAATTACATTCTCATTTACTCAAGTTCAATTACAATTTTACAAACTTTAGTTCATATAGCGTTGTGATGATTGTATGCGTTTTAGCATCTTTACATTTACATTTTAGTGAATTTATTATAATATCTTATGTAAAATGCGTGCGTGCGTGCGTGTGAGATGTTTACGTATGTGTGTTTTTGTGTCGTAGGTGTCGTCGCTCATGCAGAGAGTTCAGGAGTCGGAGACGCTGCTGGTTTCACTGCAACAATCATTCAGTGAAGCTAAAATACACACACAGCAGCAGATGGTGAGAGTTCAATATATATATAAAAATCATTAATAATTATAATGAAACAATTAGACTTTATTTTACTTTGTAGCAAAGCAAAAACATACAAATTATTAAAAAGTTATTTAGAATATAAAGAAAAATCTCTTGATATTATTAATATGAATTTATTTATATTTATAAATATTAAGATATTTCATTAGATGATAATTAATCACACACACAACAGAGAATTTCACTCGTTACAGCAACAAAAGATAAAATGAAAACGAAATAATCCTATGAATGAGTCCAATATTTAACAGGAATAATCATTAAATAATATCATAAATATAAATAAATATATGATAAGTGAAGGTTTTGCATTAAATCTTGAATAATATTGCACGATAAAAAAAACTTTTGTAAGTGGGAAGAAAGTGACAGAATTTCAAACGAAATTAATAAACAGATTAAATACCCCAGGGTGGTTAATGTCTGAGGTATTTTATTAATAAATTGTCTTAAAAGAGTTTACAAAAAACACATTTTTAACTGGTAATTAAAAAAAAAGTAAAGTAAATGGAGGAAAGCTTAAAATATTTTTTTAAAACCTCCCAAATGCATATAATAACCTAATCATGTATTTATGTATTAATTTAATTTAATTTATTTTGATTGGATTGGATTTGATTTAATATTATTTGAATTGATTTAATTAGATTAGATTTAACTTAATTTAATTTGATTTGATTTAAGTTTATTTTATTTTATTATTTAAATAGAATGTTATTTAAACACAATTTTATTAAATGAACTAAATAGATTGTATTTGAATATTGTGATTGAATTCAAATTGAGAGACATTAAGATAAATGATAGTAAATGATATAATGGATGTAATATTGATAAAAGGCAGTGATGAGTTGATGTGGTTGCAGGCGGTGCTGCTGCGCTCCAGGGAGCAGGTCGCAGACGAGCTGAGTCGACTGCAGAGAGACAACGAGAGTCTGCAGGGGAAACACCGACTGCACCAGGAGCTGCAGCAGCAGGAGGACTTCACCATGCCTGACCACGTGCACGTACGCGCTGCAGAACTCCATTTAAAAAGAATGAATTTATCTGTATCTGAAGTCTTTGGACCTGTGCACTCAGGAGCTTCAGGGCCTGGTGGTGCAGTACCGAGAGGACTTGGTGGCGCTGCGCACGTCGGCCGAGCACGTGGAGGAGAAGCTCAAAGCGGAGATCCTGTTCCTGAAGGAGCAGATCCAGGCTGAGCAGTGTCTGAAGGAGAACCTGGAAGATACGCTGCAGCTGGAGATAGAGGCCTGCAAGGAGGAGATAGGTGAGAGGAACGTGCATGTGATCAGGAGGTCACTCCATGGTGCCAAATTGTAACGGTTCCTACTATACTAGAAATTCTACACGACGGTACTACCGTGGATTACTTTACTACTGGTACCAGTTTCTGCTACATAGCGGCTGCCTCTACTCTCCTCCTGGTTTCTCACTGCACGTTACTCACTTAAAAACAAACCAACATGGCAACCGAACTCCACAGCTGCTGAATAATTGTTTCCAAAAGTCCCATTTGGAACTATTTTGTCTTTAAACGAGGCAGAGACTGTAAAGCAATAGAGGATCTACTGTGCAGGCGCTGTCACCAGCTATAGGAGCCAAAGGAAGAACACTTTTTGTTTTTTGCATGAACTCAAAGCATTGTTTTTTTATTTTTTATTTTATTTACAGATAATTACAATGTACAAACAATATTTACAAATGATATTCATACAAAGGAGGATCACATCCAATCTCATAAAACACCATTGACGTCATCAGAAAATGCATAAAAATTTAGTTTTCTCAGGGAATCAGTTCCTGTTTATTGTATTTTATCTTCTATGGTTTATTATGTTGGAGAAAAAACATTATTATCAGATAGATTTTTTCTAAAAAGACAGTGGATTTGTTATCCTAAGTTGATGATTTATATCAGTTAAACATAAATTAATGTGCAAAGGAAACTGAATGATTATTTTTTAATTTCAACCATATAAATTCTAACTTCATTTATTAGTTTTTTTATTGCTTACATGCTTTTGTTCATGTACTCTTATCATGTACCAAACAACACTATTAGTAATTAATAAGTATTTCTAACTTCTACAAATACATTGTTGTTCATAAAAATATTAATAATAATAATAAAAAAAGGCTTCAGTATCGCTGAATCGTGATATTTTGTCTGGTATAATATCGTTGTTACTCATTTTAATATCGTGACCAGGAGATAGGTGAGAGGAGTGTGCACGTGACCAGGAGGAGATAGGTGAGAGGAGTGTGCATGTGACCAGGAGATAGGTGAGAGGAGCGTGCACGTGACCAGGAGGAGATAGGTGAGAGGAGCGTGCACGTGACTAGGAGGAGATAGGTGAGAGGAGTGTGCACGTGACCAGGAGATAGGTGAGAGGAGCGTGCGTGTGACCAGGAGATAGGTGAGAGGAGCGTGCATGTGACCAGGAGGAGATAGGTGAGAGGAGTGTGCACGTGACCAGGAGATAGGTGAGAGGAGCGTGCACGTGACCAAGAGGAGATAGGTGAGAGGAGCGTGCACGTGACTAGGAGGAGATAGGTGAGAGGAGTGTGCACGTGACCAGGAGATAGGTGAGAGGAGCGTGCATGTGACCAGGAGGAGATAGGTGAGAGGAGCGTGCATGTGACCAGGAGGAGATAGGTGAGAGGAGCGTGCACGTGACCAAGAGGAGATAGGTGAGAGGAGCGTGCACGTGACTAGGAGGAGATAGGTGAGAGGAGCGTGCACGTGACCAGGAGATAGGTGAGAGGAGCGTGCACGTGACTAGGAGGAGATAGGTGAGAGGAGCGTGCATGTGACCAGGAGGAGATAGGTGAGAGGAGCGTGCACGTGACCAGGAGGAGATAGGTGAGAGGAGTGTGCACGTGACCAGGAGATAGGTGAGAGGAGCGTGCACGTGACCAAGAGGAGATAGGTGAGAGGAGCGTGCACGTGACTAGGAGGAGATAGGTGAGAGGAGCGTGCATGTGACCAGGAGATAGGTGATAGGAGCGTGCACGTGACTAGGAGGAGATAGATAAGAGGAGCGTGCACGTGACCAGGAGGAGATGGGTGAGAGGAGTGTGCACGTGAGAGGAGTGTGAATCTCAGCAGGAGATTAACCATACATAAGTTTCACTGTGGGAAAGTCAATGCTGAGCTGAATCAGGAGAATGTTTAATTTTTAAATCATTCAATCACCAAAAACAGACAGAAAAAGGGTTAAAATTGTCAATATTGGACATAATGGGCATAACAAATGGTGAATGTGGTTAAATTGCAAAAAGAAGTATGAATTATGGTAAAAAGGTTAAAAGTGACAATAATGGCAGTGAGAGAATAGCTCAGCTGGAGCTATGGGGTGGGGAGGGGGATGTTTCACTGTTCTTCATTAAACATCATTGATGTTAATGTTTTTGTTTATATGTATAATTAAAAAGTGACAATAATGGGTCAACATACAGTATATGACATTAGGTGGAAAAGTGGTGGAAATGGTTTATAAGTGCTGAACATGTCTGGAAAGTGGAAAAAATGTGCAGAAAATGAATACATGATGTAGAAGTGTCAGAAATGGGAGAAATGTAGCAAAAATGTATGAAAACGGAGCAAAAACATGTTAAGAAAAGGTGATGAAAATATGTTAAAATATGGTGAGTTTGGTGTAGTTGCAGAAAAAGAGTAAAAATAAACAAAAATGGGCTCAAATAGTTTATTGAAGGAGGCTGGACTCTCCCTTACCCTGAGGTTGAGAACCCCTGATATATTTAAATATGCAGGACACAATCAGCATCGTCAGTAAATGTATCAGCAGAATAAGTTTTGTCTCTAAGCAGACGTACTACAGCTAATGCTAGCGCTTTAGCACTATAAAGCTAATGTACATCCACTAGCAAAAGCGTCGTTAAATTGCCGGATTCCAAATGTAGTTATTGCACATTTATCTATTGTTAAAAAAATAAGAATAATGAAAAAGTTTTTACTCTGCAAACAAATGTGTAAACATAGAAATAAATGATCAGTTAATAAATAGCGTAGCTCCATCTGTGGTGTGTTACTCTGACTAGGACAATGAGACTCCTAGTGGACACAGTAGGAACAGCAGCAGCTTGTGGTTGTCTAATAAAGAGCTGTGGTGATTAATCCCATCCTAATGACCTTGTTTGCTCCTCCACAGCGTCTTTATCAGGTCTGAAGGCAGAGCTAGAGACGACTAAGCAGCACAAAGAGCAGGTTTGTGTGTTTTCACTGTTACACTGTGTATTAGTGCAAGTACTACACACTACTGGTACACAACAGCTGGAGGTTCTCACTGAGGGATGTGGCTTCACTGTGGCTCTAACGCTCCAACAACACGACAGTCCTGACAGATGGAAACTGTGTTACTTTGTGTTTGCATGTCTAAGGCAGGGTTTTCAACCTTTGGATCGTGACCCCATGTGGGGTCGCCTGAAATGTCTAGTAAAATTTAAATGAAAAAGATACTGTTTACAATTGTGTTTATTTTTTATTTATCTAATTTGCACAATTTAACAAACAACATATCACAAAAATAGGCTCAGAGCTTAAATAATTATTATTTTTCAAAATAAAACACCACCCAATCTCAAATAACTGTATTATGTACTTTCAATTTCTCAAATTTAAATGAAGTTAAAATAAAATGCAGTATAAAAAATATCTGAGCTGGCAGATATTGTCACTTATTGTGTACTAATACTGGATACTCTGTATTTGTAACACATGTATAAAAAAGTAACTGGAGAGAAAAAAAGTATCAGGGGTTGCCAAAAATGTTTGTGTGTCTAAGGTGTGTTACTGTGTCTAATGTGTTACTTTGTGTTTGTGTAGCTGCAGAGTAGCCTGACAGAAAAGATGGAGACACTGGAGAACCTGCAAAGTCTGAAGATCAGCCTGGAGCAGCAGCTGAAAGAGCACAGCGTAGCCAGGGTGGGTGTGCGTGCCTGGTGGTGGTGGTGGTGGTGGTGGTGGGGGGTTGTTTAAATTGTGCAGGGAGACTGGACACTACCCAAACATGTGGGACTGGTAGCTATGTGCTAAGCTAACCCAAACGTGGGACTGGTGGCTATGTGCTAAGCTAACCCAAACATGTGGGACTGGTAGCTATGTGCTAAGCTAACCCAAACGTGGGACTGGTGGCTATGTGCTAAGCTAACCTGGTTTGTGTCTCAGAGTGCGATGGAGGTCCAGGTCCGGGAGGAGCGGGACAAAGCTCAGCGGCTGCAGACGGAGCTGGATGTTAGCGAACAGGTTCAGAAAGACTTTGTCAAGCTTTCTCAGACTCTTCAGGTGAGAATGAAGCGCCTGAACTGGAGCATGAGAACCATGACAGACATAGCTCTTTATTGTGTGCGTGTGTGTGGGTGTGTGCGTCCTCAGGTCCAGCTGGAGCGGATACGACAGGCCGAGTCTTTGGAGCGAATTCGAGTCATTCTCAACGACACCAACCTGACCGACATTAACCAGCTCCCAGAGACATGATGCAATTGCTGAGCGCGGCCACTTCTTGCCCTTCATCATCTTCCTCTTCCTCATGAACTAAAGAGCCGGGACGGGACGGGCCGAGGAGGACGTGAGACTGTCCGGGGTAGAATAATTAATAATGAAGAAGAAGAGGAACACTACTACTACTACTGCTACTAAAACCATGTAAATAACTCCATGTGTGGCTCTGGATGGAGGGGGCGGAGCTCTGTCTGTTTCTACTGTACATAACGTGGTCCCTCGTCTGCATCTGTTCAACCAAAATTGCTTCGTCATCCTCCCTTTTCAGGCACTTTCCACTTGGCTTCAAGTGAAGGAATCCACTGTTTCTGTAGCTTTTCCTGCTTCGTTTCAGGTCGTTTTACATTTAACGTGAAGTCTACAAACAGCATGGGGTGGAAACATGGAATAAACCCGCACACGTAGAAACTTATTAAGGAAACACAGTGGGATTAAATCAGCTGTTGATTTTATACCCAAAAATCAAACCAGGCATGTTTGATTCCAACAGGAAAACCTTCATAAACCCAGTCAGAAACAAACACCCTCAGGGAAATTTGAAGATGTTTACAGAAATCAGCTTAAATAAAGCAAAGCTTTACCCAAATTTAAATAAATCCAACAGAAAACAAACTTAATGGAAGGTTAATGGAACGGAAACAAAAACCAGTTTGAATTCAGAAGAGTTCATATCTCCTATATCAATCCAAATGAATAGGTTTACTATTGTAAACCAAGTGTTGACTTCATACAAACCAGAATAAAACCAGTATACTGTAAATAAGTAGAAACCTGGTTTCTTTTACTAAAACCAGTTCAAATCCTGAAACAAATCCAAAAGTTAACCTGGAAACCAGTTAAAAAACCAGTATCAACCTCTTCTTAACAGCTCCAACATAGTTGGTCCTAAACACATTAATAACTTCTCATTAAACCGGTTTAAAACCACTGAAAACCTTTAAGTCGTCATAAACCAGTTTAAATCTCTGAAACAATAAAATAAAATTACTAACAAAACTGGATTAAATTGGTTGGAATTCACATTTAGACCAAAAACCAGTTAAACATCCCATCTAAACTGGATCCAACTAATGTAAACCAGTTTAAAATGGGTTTAAAATCAAACCATTATAATCCCAATAATAAACGCTGAATGTGGATTGAAACCAGTTCAAATTGTTTAAAGGAAACATCAGAATGTGCATTAAAAACAATGCAAAAGCTGGTAAGAAACCGAAAAAACTGTCTACTGGAAAGAGAAACCAGTTTGAGTTCGCTTTCAATACAGAAGCAAACATTGTAAACCGGTTTACAAAAGCTTTTTTAAACCCAGTCCAAATGACAACTTTTTACAAACCAGTTTAAACAGGACAAAACTAGTTAAACCCTTAAAACAGTTTGAAAAGGTGAAAGAAAACCTGCAAATCAGTCCCAGTGCATGGAAACCATTATAAACTTAATGTGAAAACACTGGAAACCAAACATGCAAAATGAATCCCAGAAACCAGTTCTAAACCAGTTTTAAATCCTTGTGGACGTTTGGTCCAAAGAAATCAATCGTTAAAAGCCAAAAAAAACAGATTAAGATTAAAACCAGTGTAAATACATAGAAACCTGGTGTTTTTACTAAAACTGAGACAGAACGCACAGAATTTAACCCAAAAACCAGTTCAGACCCACTAGAAGTAGTGATGAATCCAGTTTGGTCTGACTAGTAAAAACACAGACTGGTTTAAAGTGGTGTGACATTGGTTCACTTCATGGTAACAGATTAAAACCATCACTACCGTGACTTTTCCCGCCCTGTTTAACGTCCATTGATGGGAACCATTGCACTCGGTTGAATTGGGATGTTTGTGTGTGTGTGTGTGTGTGTGAGAGAAGCTGCTGAAATACACTGAACAAACATCAACGTGTCTGTCTTTGCTTTACACTTTTTCAGTTTCAGATTTTTGTTAGACTGAAATAAAATCTTCAAACTTATGTAACAATTTAAAAATATGTAACAAGACTTTATAAGCCCAAAATAAATCATTACATGTTACGGTTCTCAGATAATATAAAACACAAGTATTCAACAAGAACATTTGAGTTTCCATTTTCAAATAACATTTAACAACATATTCCTACTGCCGGCGGAGGGTCTTGGGCTGGTTCACTTTGTCGGGTGTCTGGTGGTGGTCTATGACGTAACGGTGCAGCTTCAGGGAGGCTGTGACGAGCTGAGCCGTGTGTGGGAGGGGGAGGGGCAGTGGGTACTGACCGCGGTGTTTGTTCAGGACGTCATTTCAGGTGGTGAAACATGAAGCTACTAATGTACACAGCTACTTTGGAGAGGCTCAAGCTGTTCCTCTGCCTACATCCCCCAGAATGCCTTGCGGTTTGTTTGCGGGTTTTTCCTAACGGAGTTCAGAGAAATCATCGAACATTGATATTGATTACACCTCTATCGCAATATATATCGTTTTAGTTTTATCGCCCATGGCTTATGTTATCCTATCTATTGATCTTTGTATATTACATCAAAGTGCTTTATCAATACCGTGCACTTAATAAAAAAAATCTAATATAGACATTATCATACGTAGACCACGCACTGATTCAGGGCTGCTGCTGATTGGAGCGACGTGCCTATGCGGCAGCCATCTTGCTACAGGTCTACATATGATAATCAATACATAAGAAAGGTTCTTTATTATTTTAACCATTACATTCATTATTATTATTATTATTATCATCATCATTATTGTTATACAGGGCCAATCAAACCTTCAGCTCATTACAGGGCAGTGGTTCCCATACTTTTCACAGTCCTGTACGCCATCAGACATTTAACCTGTAGCCATGTACAGGTTAAATGTCCACCAACTTTCTTGTGCGCACACCAACAGTCTTGCGCCAAGATTTGGCATCTTCCTTGAAAATATAAAACATCAATTTTTTATTAATAATTTATTTATAATAACAAAATATTATATATTGTACACAAATGCAGATTTGCTAAATGCCCCTCATCATGGTCTGCTTTAAAATCGAGGATTTTATTGTTTCAAAGACTCCAAGAGAAAATTTCAAATGCTCATACAAGAAAATTATTTAATTTGATTATTTGGTTAAATTTCTATATATAAAAAATGCCCCTTGTACAATGTTTTTCTTTTATATTTTCCTTTTTTGTGCTTTTTCTCATGTCGTTTTCGTTATTGCACTGTATTTGGTGGTGTATTTAGTTCACGTTTGTAAATATTGTGCATTGTAGCTTATATATATAATTTATAATAATAATAAACAAAAAACGTTCTAAGTTATCAACAAAGTATCTTATATGATTAAAAGTAAAAGTGGGAATAGTAGGAATTTTGAGACAAAGCCAATCTCTAACGTTACTCCAGAATTTACTTGAAATTGTCCATCCATCCATTTTCATACCCGCTTATTCCCGTTTAACAGGGTCGCGGGGGTCTGCCGGTGCCAATCTGCGGCTCTCATAGGGCGCTGGGCGGGGGTACACCCTGGACAGGGCGCCAGTCCTACTTGAAAGTGTTCAGGTAAACACTGGGTGTTGCTGATCTGCTGCAGTACCCAGGTCTGTTGTTAGGGGGCAACAGCCGCACTGCAGCCGCACCGCACACGCATTTCCTCCCACGAAGGAGAGAAAGGCGTCGGACGGTGAAGATAAGAAAATCAGGATTGTTTACAACAGCAAAATGGAGCCCAAACGGTCCATAAACACCTGTTTACCGTCCGCGCTCACTGGATTTACGCTTTTTGTTGTGTTAGGTGAGTATTGACGTCCGTCCCGTGTTGAGCTCCGGCCTGTAGAAGTAGTATTTAGTGCTCTCTGTGTAGCTTAGCTTAGCGCTGTGTCCTTAGGAAACAGCGAATATCCTGTCACTATTTCACTCATTACTGTCCGATTTGTTCAACTCATCAGCTTTATTTGAGGTTAAACATCTACGGAAACCCTTAATTCATACAGTGTTAGTTTGAAATATCGTCTGTACACATTGAGCCGAGGCTACGTGAGTTTTCCTGTTAAATTTAGTAAAAACTCAATAGACTTTGGTGCAGGACGGAGGCTGCCGCCCATCCGCGTGTCATCGTTTGAAGAAGAATTTAGGGAAAAAAAAGGTTAAACTTCTCTTGAAAATAACTTCTCTGCGTATTTTAGCAGCTAACTAATATGATCCCAACACGATTAAATCAAAATGTGTTAATTTTGAAAAATGTGTGGCATAGAGACATCATTACAGAAAAGGGACTTGTTTGTTTCTTTTAATATCTCCTAATAATGTATGATCATCGGTAAGAGAGCAAATATAATCAAAGACCAAACACTGCAGTTAGAGAGGAAGTCATTTATTAATAATAAAGACTATATATATTGCTTTTGGACCAGGAAGGAAACAAACTTCAGTTCATAGAACAACGTTTTATGGCTGAAAAGAAACAATACACACTAACTACAACACACACACACACACACACACACACACATACACACACGAAAAAAGGCACAAAATAATCAGATAATTACACAAAATGAATTTAAACAAACGGAACAACTACTAAAAGAAACCTTATCCCTAACACTGCAGAACAAAATAAAACTCAAAAAAACTGTTAGATTGACTAAAAAGAAGAAAAATAAACCAACAATGGACACAAAATATCACAATTTACAGACAAAAAAACAATATTCCCAGAGACACAAATGACTATAATTGCAAAAGTACAGCGTGTACATATTAGGGTTGCACAATACTTATCTGGTAATTAGATTAACTTAAAAAACAGTGGACAAATAATGTCTTAAACATAAATATTACTTGGAATAAGGGAAATGCAGCATTATGATGCACACACATTGTTTCTTATGTGTATATAGAATAAATCCAGTGTTTTTTAGACCTAAACCACTTTAAACATCAGACAAAGCTGCATATTTTTTTCCATTCCCAGAGAAATGCAGTGACTTTTAATATCAGGGATAGAAATAGCAGCAAAACGGCCTCCAAACGATCCAAACAGTAGGATGTGTAAAAGGCCTGGTTTAAAGAGGACGGATGGACTCCATCATGTGTTTGTAACGTCTGCGGTTTAGGGAAGTTCTCATCTGACCTTCCTTCCTGCTGCTTGTTTTTACAGTCAAACTAACTTCTTGTTACTTCTGAATGAAGAAAGCTGGTAAAGCAAAGTTTAGACAAAGCTTTAGATTAAAGTTTTTCTCGATGGGTGAACGAAGAACATGGAAATGTGGGAAAGTCTCACGTGAAAACTATTAGATAAATAATCTATTGGTTCATTATTTTTGACAGCAGTTACAAACTTCATCATTATATCACAAAAAAGCAATATTCACAGAGCGATATTATTAAATATCTCTATAATTACAAAGGTATAAGGCTGCACAATTAATTACATTTTAATCGTGATCATACATTTGGTTGCCACAATTAAATTAACCTGATTCTTAGCATTATTTACATTTAAAATACATTTAAACGTATCCGTAGACTGCCACTCTATGCATACGTAGCGCCCCTCATTGGTCAGTTTAGGTGCACCACGTGACTTAAAGTTCCGTCATTTGTGTTTTAGCTCCTATTTATTTTTAGCTACCCCCCTAACCCTTTTATTTTAACTCTATCCCTAACCCTAAAATGTTTATTTGTTGGATATGTATTTTTAAAGGTGAAATTTGTCATGTTAAATATGTTAAAATGAAAAAAAATTATTTGTAAAATGTGGGATTCCAACCCACGTTAGCGGAAGGAAGAATCCTTGAGTGCGACGTCATACACCACTCGGCTATTCTAGCACGGTGAAGACACAAGCACAGATTTTTTTTACCTAATCATGTTCAATAATTGTGATTATAATCGTGATTACAGTATTTACTCAAAATAATCGTGATGATCATTTTGGCCATAATTGTGCAGCTACAAAGGTACCGCATATTTGTATTAGGGATGCACAATACTTATTTGGTAAATTTGATCAGTCCAAGACAATACATTAGGGATGTAAAGATGATATATCATAAATCAGCTAAAAATCGATGCAAATCAGAGTGTACCAAAAAAGAAGACACGGTACGAACCCGTCAGACCAGAATGAAGCTGATGTTTCTTTAAATCTGAACCCGTTTCAACCAGACACTATTCACACCATTCACATCCATTAGTGTGTCTTTCTCACACAACACAACACACACACACACACACACCTTAAAATAAATATGTAAATTCCAAGTCAGGAACATAAGCTGCACTTTTTTTTTTTATTTTGTTTTACAAAAAACAACTTTGCATGTTGATAAATTAGGAAATTTGCGGTTTATTTTGGTTTAAGAGTTGAAATAGTTTGTAAGAAAGCTACAAGAATTAAATATATTAGGAAAATTCTTGACAATTTAAATAAAAGAGCAATAATCTGTATTTTGACTGATCTTTTGTTTCCTGCATAATATGATTTCTATGTATTCGTATTGAAAGGAGTTAAAGTGCATCATTGCATCCCAATCATTGATTTAAGGTTCTTTTTAAAAAACAAATCGGGAATCGAATCATTGATTGAGTGGATCCTACACCCCTACGATACTTTTATACTAATTGTTGTTTTTTATAAGCTTGATAGTTTGGTTATGTTAAATTTTTCTATAAAATTCAGTAAGATTTAAATGGACTTTGGTGCAGAACGGACGCTGTAAATCAAACAGTTAAAATGTAGCTAAAATTAGGGCTGGGCGGTATGACCAAAAATGTATATTGTGGTGTTTTTCTAAATTCTAACGGTTTCACGGTATATGATGGTTTTTTTTTTTTTTTTCATGCATAATCAGGTGTTCACAGCATTTTCTACTGGTTGAGAATCAGAATCAGGTTTATTTTGCCGAGTACAGTTTAAAAAAAAAAAAAAAACAGCACGGAATATGACTTGGTAGTCGGTGGAACAAAAAAACAAACACAAGCCAGCAGCAATAATAATAATAGTGATAAATATAAGGATGAAGGATAGAGGATAAAGTCAAATAAAGATAAGAGAGATGAATTATTGCAGTAGGTTGACTTAGGATGCTCTATTTTACTGTTATGATGAGTGAATATTGTAGAATAATTCCACACTAGTAGTAATACAAGTTTGCAACAGCCGCCCAATGGCTCTTTGCTGCGCTAGCTTAGCTTTAGCGTTAGCTTGATTTATAGCTTTAAATGCTGCATACTCAGTGATGTGGTGGTTTGTTATGGTGAATAAGGTAACGTTTTGTTTGCAGCTCCACCACCACTTATTTCCGTGTTATAGGAATTACAAATTGTGATCCTTTGCTCTTTTTTTTGTGTATTACTGCCGACATGCTAAGCTAACCGTGCCTCTGTGTCCGTGAGTGTTGTTCTCCTGTAGCAGAGGCATGCGCACACAGACACATGCTCACATGAAGCTTCAGAGCTTTTAATTGTCTTTATCCATTTACATGTATGATTTACACCGTAACTAACACCAGAGCTACTGTTTACCTTCTTATTTAGAAGTGCAACGTTGAAAGCAGCGTAGCGTTCTGATTGTTGTGTAATCAAACACACCGGTACGGCAGAATATAAAAAATTCATATCATAATGAAAATATATTCCGGTTTTTGGTATGAACCGATATACCGCCCAGCCCTAGCCAAAATGTATTGGTTAGAGTTTAAACATACAATATTATTTTGAGACCATTTTGTTCAGACATTACATTAGGGCTGGATAAGTCTCTGCTTCCTGCTAATCAGTAAAGAACCGTTCCCTCCATCTTTTCCTCCCCACAGTCACACATGGTGTGAGGGCCGTAGATATCCACGCTGACTCAGAGGTGGTGGTTCAGAACGGCACCACAGGGATCCTCAGATGCACCTTTAAGTCCAACGTAAAAGTCAGTAATTGGACCTCAGTGACCTGGAGCTTCCAGTCCAGTCAGCCCGACAGTCGCTTCTCCAAGTCTCCTTTCAACGTAAGTCCTCCTCACCGCCGCCGCCGCCGCCACCGCCGCCACCGCCGTCCAATCACAGAGGAGCTCCCACAGCTTCAGGATGTTTGCGCGCCATTGTTTAGTCACATAAAGCAAGCATTGTGATGGTTTTTAGGTCCATGTTTCCTGTTTGTACGATGTTTCTTCTTCATGTCTGTTCTTTTCTGTTGTTCTTCTTCTTCTCCTGCTTTTTGTGCTGCGGTCTGTATTGTTCATTAAAAGGTGTGTGAGAGTGAGCAGCTGTGTGTGAACTTCCTTTGGACTCAATAAACTACTGTTCAGTTCTTTACTTGTCTTGGTTTTTTTGTTTTTCTGGTCTTTTCCGGGTCTGTTTTTCTAGACTTGTTGCTGTCTTTTCTTGTTTGTCTTCTTTTGTTATTAAATAATCTGTTATTAAATAATGTTTTTTGTAAAGCACTTTAAGTGTCACGAAAACCACTTTATAAATCAAAACCATAATTATTCTTATTACCACCTTTGTGGTTTAACTTCACCTTGTTGTATTCTTGTGGTTTTGTCTTTGTCTTGGTCTTATGTCAGTTTTGTCTAGTCGTGATCTTCTGTTGTTAGTCTTGTATTTGTCTCAGTCTTGTATTAGTTTTTTCTTGTCTTGTTGCAATTATGTTAGACTTGTGTTGGTCTGGTCTTGTGTTAGTCTTGTCTTGTTTTGATTTTTTTGGGTCTTGTGTTAGTCTCATCTCATTGTAATTTGGTGTTTTTTTGTCTTGTGTTAATGTTGATGCAGGCTCATGTCAGTCCTGTCTTGTGATTTTTGTTGTGGTCTTGGGTTAGTCTTGTCTTGTTGTGGTTTTGGATTTTCTTGTCTTTTTCTTGTCCTGTTGCAACCCCTCGTGTTAGACTTGTGTTGGTCTTGTCTTTGTCTTGTGTTAGTTTTGTCCTTTTGCGGCCTCGTGTTAGTCTTGTGATTTTGTTGTGGTCTCGTGTTAGTCTTGTCTTGTGTTTTTCATGTCTTTTTGCAGTCTTGTTTTAGTCTTGTTAGTGTTGTCTTGTTGTGGCCTCTTGTTTGTCTTTTTTTGTGTTAGTCTTGTTGTCATTTAGTTAAAGTCGTGGTCAACATTTGTCCAAAAATAGTTTTAATTCTAAGTTTTCTGATTAAAATCTTATTTTGAATTAACTTTAAATCTTATTTGCTAAATAAAGTGGAAACAATGTCTGAATCTTTTCTACATTTAAACTTAAATGTAACGCAAACATGATTAAGGTTAAATTCACTGCTTTACTCGTCTTTAATCTTTAAGTTTCTTAGCTTGAAAATAAGCCTTTTACTACTTTTAAAAATGCACTTTTATGTTTAATGAAGTGTGTGTGTGTGCGTGTGTGTCTTCCGCTTTGTGTTGAACACGTTGCGTTAGGCGTGGACCATGTGTAAATAATAGCAGTAATAGCTCGTAGCCGAAGGGGCTGTAGTTTTGCTCTTTGACTGCGAGTCGTGCCAGGACAGATATTTTATTCCTGCAGAAGACACAGGAAGTAGAGCTCCTAGAACACGGTGTCGGTGCATTCAGCCGTTAAACCTCAGCCTGTGTGTGAACAATATTTTATTATTATTAATGTCAAACACAAGTTTAATATGACTTTTCCTTTTGTTTCTGTCTCTATTTAACTTAATGTTTCTCTATCATGTGATACGCTCTACTTTAAATCAAAATATAGTAAATTCTAAATGAAAAACATTATTATAAGTATTCAAATTAATTCTGCAGCAATATATTGTACGATACATAAAAGCAAAATAAATAAATGTTTAACAAATAAAATAAATTATTTGGGTTCTTAAAAGTTTAAAATGTTTATATTATTTTGACATTAGTATGGTTATATTATTATTAATTAATTTTGCAAAATAAATTAACAAAATAAGCAAATATTTGAGTAAAACATTTACCCTAATTTTCTTTGTTTTGTTTTTTTTTTTTTTTTTAAGTCTTGCAGTCATTCTATGGCCCTGTTTACGCAAGAACATTTTCTAGTGAAAACGCAAAAGTTTTGTTGCGTTTTGGCGGTTCATTTACAACGGCAACGGAGTTTTGGTGCTTGAAAACGGAACTTTTTCAAAAACGTGCTCCAGAGTGGGAATTTTTAAAAAAAACTTCCCCCTCCATGTTCGTGTAAACATGGAAATGTAACTTTCTGTATCACAGCCATTTTCACTAAGACTGCAGAGCCTCAGATGTTAGCTTTAGCATTAGCTTTAGCTTTAATCTGACCTATAAAGTTAGACCTGACCCGGCCCATAGCCGTCAGAATACGACCTGAACCAGAATAAAGCTGATCTCTCTTTGATCCTGAACCCATTGATGCTGACACACTATTCACATGTAGGAGAGTTTCTTTAATAACTCAGCTTTATTTAATAGTCACTCGTTCTGCATTAAACTGTAAACATGACAAACAGCTTCATGCTAAGCTACAGATGCTACGTAGAGGTTTAATGCTCAGAGAGCTGCTCTACATATGTAACACATAACAACACAACGAGGCAAAAACTAGTCATTTATGCATTCAATAACTTAATTTATTCATGTACCAGAGGACAGCCTCTATTCACCTCCTCAGCAAACATTTGTGTGTCATCTCCACATCACCGTCACCGCGTAGCGTCCAACCAGAGACCATGTTAAAAAGATAGGAATTAAGCCTGACCCAGGGTTTGGTCAAATATCTGTCAGTATGAGTGCAGCTCTGTGATTGTGATGGTTCCATGTAAACAGATCGTTTTGAAAATGTTGCCGTGTGAATGCGGAGCTTTGTGGAAACAAAAAACGGAAGCAAAACGTTGTCATGTAAACAGGGCCTTGGTCTTGGTCTTTGTATTTCTTTGTCTTGGTCTTTCTTAGTCTTTAGTCTTACACTTATTCTTGGTCTTTCTGAGTCTTGGACTTGTTGGCAAAGGAATGTGTAGTGTTTGTGGTTCAATTTGTTTCATAATTTCCCATAATTAGTGATAATTAATCACTGTTTATCCGTAGGTTTCAGTTCCTCTGTGTTATTTGCTATATGCTGTTTAATCACATGCTCCATGAATCTCTCGTTAGACTCCATAAGCTCTGAAGGCTCTTCTAATCTTAAGGTGTGCCTAATAAAGTGGCCTTTGTGTGTTTGTTTTAACACTCATTGTATAAATATAGTAAAAATAACAGTCGTTACATTTTTATTGCTGATGTGAGAGAACAGTCTCTGAAAGTCTGACTCGTTAGATTCCCAGCAAAGCTGTCTGATGACAATGGTCTAACTGGTCCCAGACCAGCTGACTCAGCTGATTTTAACAACATACGAACACATCGCCACTTCCTCTTTTCCCACAAAGCACAGAGAGCATCCTTATCCCCAGATAATGCTACATGAGTGTTACTGTCCACCCTGCAGACTGTTAGAATCATCACAAATGAAGGTTAGAAAAATTCCTGGAAGATGTTTGTAAACGTTCGATGTGACAGATGTGAGCTGCTCGCAGTCACAGTTCATAATCGTTGCTACAGGTTCATCTCTGTCCCTGTGTTTGTGGATCTTTGGGTGGATCTGATGGAGGAACTTGGATTGGTTCACGTTGTTGATGTTTATCTGGTTTTAACAAAGTAGTGGTTCATGATGTATCGCAGCATAGTAGCTTCTGGTAGCTGTGACGAACACCTCTCACACACACACAGACGGCGGTGTGTGCGGGGGGCGGTGCACACCGTGCAGAGCTAAACAACGTTCTGCTCTTTTTTGGGGGCATACTTGGCTAAAATGAAACAATAAAATATTGCACATTCCTAGTTCAAAGTGACCATAAATTGTGAAATCGGAAATTGGTTAAAAGTTGCAAATTAGAGTGGGCAAAAATGGACAGAAAAAGTGGTAAAAAGGGTTAAAAGTGTCAATATTGGAACAGTTAGTTTAAACTGGCAAATGATGGACATGACAAACTGTGAATGTGGTTAAATTGGCAAAAATAATCATGAAATATGGTGAAAAGAGGTTAAAAGTGACAATAATTGGTCAACATATGTGACATTAGGTGTAAAAGTGGTAGAAAGGGTTTATAAGTGCTGAACATGTCTGGAAGTTGGAAAAAATGTGCAGAAAAGACATTGAAATGTGATGTAGAAGTGTCAGAAATGGGAAAAATGTAGCAAAAATACATTAAAAGGAGCAAAAATATGGCAAGAAAAAGTGATGAAAATATGTTAAAATATGGAAAATTTGGTGTAGTTGCAGAAAAAGGGTAAAAATAAGCAAAAATGGGCTCAAATTGTAAAAAAAAAGCTCTCCCTGACATCAAGGTTGAGAACACCTGAATAAGCAGATTCGGCATCTCGCTGCACGCAAAGCATGCTGGTCCGGGTCAAAGGTCAGGACTACCCAGCTCCCGCCTAGCTCGTGTCATAAAACGTAAACATGGCCGAGTCTGACAAAGATATTGAATATTTTGAGCATTGTAAAGTGGATGTTTTAAAAGAACATTGTAAGAGACGTGGACACGTTGTTACTGGGAAGAGGAAGAAAGAACTGGTGGCCCTCGCTTGGGCATTGTCATTTAAAAAAGCGCCTATAGTTTTGACAAAACAGCAGGAACGAGAGGCTGTCAACCTTGATTATAAATCTCTGCTCGAGATCGATGTTGACAGTTGATCCTGGGGGGGATCGGGCATATTGTGGCGAGAAAGAAAAGGACGCCAACAAACCCCCGAAACCTGCTGGGTGAGAGACACCTCTCTAACATGTACACCACAATATAATATTTATATACTAGTTTACTAGTTAGCTTTAATGTAGTACAGTATCTGATTTAATTACTGATTTAATCCATTCGACACGACGTTCTGGATCTTTTCTTTCAGTAGGAAATGGGATGAGTACGTATGGCGGGTCGCATATACATCGTGAGGTTCCTTTATTACACTCGTGAACGGGGCAAAACTCTTTCATCCACGTATTAAGCCCACGTGTACCGTTGGAACAGCCACGCACTGAACAATGGGACCCTGGCATATTGCCTTAAAACAACCTTAAGCAAAGTAAATGCCTAAAAGTCCGTATAAGTAGCCGGTTGTTCCGCTAGACAGGGGCTTTGTTGACACGCTGGGCAGTCGTGAACTCTGACCCGGATATATTGACCCGGGAATCGCGCATGCGTACTGATAATGCTGATTTGGCTTATTAAAGTGACTGTTTAAGCTGAAAGCTGTCGTTTGACTCGTTATGATTCCATCACTTTTTCTTTATGTTACTTTATGTTGTTGTTATTTGGTTTTATCTGTTTAAACTTGACCACAGGTGAGCAACTGTGAGTTCCTGGTTCTGTTGCATTAACTCGTCCAACAGGCCATACCATAAAGCTGCCTTTTGTGCAGCGCCGCAATCCTGAGAAACTATGAGAATTATGGGGAAAGGATAATAAAGTCCCACAGCAGACGTGACTCGACTTGACGAGGCAAGGTTTTTATTCTCCTGTCACATCCAAAGTGTCTGAAGCTTTGGTTTTGAATTTGCTTTCCTACTTCCTACTCAGGGACGGATACACTACATCACAGGCTGGGGTCAAAGGGAATGCATCATTAACCATTAAATATTACATTATTTCACGATAATATCACACATATGTAATTCAGCGTTGCTGGATGCTGCTTATCAGCCTGGTGACAGATTTACTGAGGACATTACTGTAAACCCAGTATAAAACACAGTATTAATCAGTATAAACCCAGTATAAAACAGTGTAAACACAGTATAAACCAAGTAAAAACCCAGTACAAACGTACAAACCAGTATAAACCCAGTATAAAACAGTATAAACCCGTACAAGCCAGTATAAACCCAGTAAAAAATGGTATACACCAGATTAAAACAGTATAAATTCAGTATAAAACAGTATAAACTTAGTATAAAACAATATAAACCCAGTATAAAACAGTATAAATTGTCTTTTTGTGGGTTTTTTTGTTTTGTAACTTTTGTGTCTTTCATTGTTATTTTTTAATTTTGGTCTAATTTTGTTGTGAGTTTCTCTCGTTCTAGTTATTTGAATGTTGTTGTTGTTGTGTGGTCTAAGGGTGTATTTTGGTTGCTCTTCTGTGTCTTTTTTAGAGTTGTTTTTATACTGTTCTCTCTCTGCTTTCATCAGCAGTTGTGTGTCCTAGTGTGGTAACTGTCAAGTATTTAAAGAAAGTCAAACGAGTCGATACTGGATTTTATTGTTCCCCAATCGATGTTCCTCTCCTCCTTCCTCTTCCTGTAGATCTTTCACTTCTTCATCATCAGTGGGAGGGGCTTCACGGGACTGAACGAGTTCGAAGGTCGAGTTGAGTTCGCTGGAGACATCAAGAAGCAGGACGTGTCCATCAGGCTAAGCCCCACCCACTTCAGTGACAACGGAACCTACTTCTGTGACGTCAAGAACCCGCCTGACGTGACGGGAACGCAGGCTCGCACTGAGCTCAGGGTCGTCCTGAAAGGTGCGTTTCAGAGGTGTGCGTGTGCGTGCGTGTGCGTGCGTTGCTCCATTTCATTCATTCATCTTTTTTTACTTTTTTCAATGTGGAGGAGAAAGAAATTTGTTTGAATGTTTTGAATGAAATAAACAAACAAACAAAATAACGTAAATTGTGCTCAGAACGACATCCAAGATGGCCGCCGTTCAATACAATTCAACTTTATTTGTATAGCGCAATTTACAACAAAGTCATCTCAATGCTCTTATCAAAATATAAAATTCGTAATAAAGAAAAAACCCAACAAGATCCACATGAACAAGTTTTTAGTGACAGTGAGAAGAAACAATTCCCTTTGAACAGGAGTAAATCTCTGTTAGAACCAGGTTCAGAGGTGGCAGCCATCTGCGTGGACTGGTTGAGGTTAGTGGATAGAAGGACCAACACAACAGGATAGAGAGATAGAACATCAGAATGTCTCAGACTAGTTGAGCCATGAACCACAGATCAGGAAGTGACATCATCAGCTTCACCTGAAACAGAGCAGAGAGAGAAGAACGAGGAGAAGACACTGACTGCAGAAAAATATGATACATTATTATCAGGTCATCATGTGTTGGCCTTGGGCCTCACTCCCAGTGCCTAGTCAGCACTTATTATAAAGATGATCAATCTCTTCCTGTTTATTGATAACAGTGACTCTAAGGTCTGTAAATGTGACTGTTTATAGACGAGTTCATGTCTGCTGTAGTGGTTATGTTATGATTCAGTATTTTTATGCAGACTGTAAATCATTCTCATTTCAAGAGTTCCCGGTATACCCATAATACTGATGCACAGGCTACAATAACAAGATGGGAGAATGCTGAGCTGTTCAGCTTAGTTTGTGCTTATTATAAAGCCACTTTGTTATATATCATTGTTTTATCTGCCACAATGATGTAATTTAAAGGAAAATACCTCAGGTTGATGGCGTTTCTCAGCAATTTTTAGGTGTGATTAAGAAAGAGATTAATTAATCACAGAGCATGATTTATTCATCACACATTTTTCACACTAGTAAAAACATGATCTTTGTGCCAAAATGTATGTTTTTGGGGACATGGATTGTCATGAAATCTTACTTTTAACTTGCTTTTTATGAAGGTTAAACATATACATTGTTAAGTAATCAACTTGGTGGTGAATCAACATGTCCTTATTGTCTGTAGTAGAAGTGGTGGTGGCTGCGTCCTCTTCCTATCTTCTGTAATTTGTTCATTATTAAATTGTGGCTCTTGTAGTCTCAGTCTGTGTGTGAGTCTCTCTATTACATATATATATATATGTGTATATATATATATATATATCCTCCACAGTGCCCGCCCACCGCTCCACGCTCGGGGGTGACTATTTATTTGCTGATATTAATATGACAAAGACGCCTTTTAAAGGGTGAACGATTTAAAATCCCCATCAAAACATGAATTAATATATCTATTATCATTTATTTCTCAGGTAGATTCTATCCATTGTGGTCCTGGTGCATCAGCATTAATCTGATGTGTTTATTTTGCAGCACCTGTCAATATGAACATAGATTAAACTCAATCTTTTGATGTAGATATCTGATTAATATTCAAATAAGCGTAACAAATGTTTTAATTATTTTCAGGAAGAGATCATGTTTCTATGGCAAATAAAACCAAAGTTATGACAAAATATCCAAATTAGCAATACGGATGGCGGCCATCTTGGATTTGTTGATTTTGAGTATGACCCATTGGTTTACCAGCATGGATCCCATTAGAAATGGATTCAACTACTCAAAAACCCCCATGTACACATTTAATGGTTTCTTCCAGAAGTGAAACATCTGAGCCTAATATTGCTACATATCTGCCGGGCTAATATAAATAACGAGATCTATAAATTACTTTTTACTCATAATGGACTCGTGAAAAGTTTGTGTAACTTCAAAATAAAAGTCTGACTTAGTAGTAAATAATGTTTTTTCAGAGTCTCTTCCCATGAGCACCACAACAGCCATCGTGGCAGGCGTGTGTGGAGCTTTACTGCTGCTGGTGCTCATCGCCGTGGTCGCCTGCGTCGTCATGAGGGTTCTTCACAACCGCCACGAATACGAAGGGTGAGTCGGAGCTTTTACCAGCTGATCACACTTTGCATTGAACTAAATCAGAGCTGTGGAGAATAAGGTTTCACTGCTGCTATACGACGTTTAGCTACTATGTGTGTCTGAATCCAACTCTGGCCTTTGACCTCTGACCTGCATGGTTGCAGTGTGTCTTACTCATTTTTAATAAAGTTGTGAAAATACTTTCCTCTGAGATGGGATCAAATGGTGCTGGGTTAACGGTGTGAGTGCTTCCTGTGCTAGATTCACTGTATGAGTTAGCTTCACCGTTTTAGCTAACCTTGTGTTTGTTCTAGTCACTAAACTTAGTGTTTGTGCTAGCTTCACCGTTTGTGCTAGCTTCACCGTTTGTGCTAGCTGATCCTTTCACGTACCTGATCCTTTTGGATCTTTTCAACGCATGCGCGTACACTATGTCACTTCCTTTACTCAATCCTTACGACAGAGCTCCAGAGGTGTGATATTTGAATGTAAATCGATCACACGACATGTGTTAAATATTTTAATAGTACGCATGTAAAAATGTGACTGTTTGTGTGGTGTTTTTAATTGTTTATTAAAAAAAAAAGACAAAAAGGAAAAAACCACTGCAAGACAATAAATACAAAAATGTATCAAAACACAATACACAACATTGACAATCAAGAACCAAACAGAAAATAAAATAAAAACCGAAAATAAATCAGAATTCACTCAAAACATAGATTTCTAGTTATTTTTAAATAGCAGGGCTTTAACCATTTAAATAGTTTTTTTTATTTAAATTTAAAAACATTTTATAGAACAAGTACAGATACAAACAAAAAGGCACATTTTCACATTAATACAGATTGTAGACAAAGTTAAGCCTTTTATATTGTACATAAACTGCCGTTAAATAGTTTGACCGGATGTAGATGCGTTTTGCACGTGTTGAAAGGCTCTGAAAGGATTGGGCACTGACACTAGCCTTACCATTTGTGCTAACCTCAGTGTTTGAGCTAATCACTAACCTTATCATTTGTGCTAACTGTGATGTTCAATAATCTCATTGATCTGAGCTGCCTTCATACATGAGGAACCTGGTTCACACTGACACTCTTTTATTTTTCACTTGAATAAAATATCTGATTATCAATGTTAAAAACAACCAAAGGAAAATATGAGTTCTGAACATCTTTCAAATCATTATAACATTTATTATTCTAATTCTGCTTTTTTTTATTGTTTTATTTTATTTCTACATGTACTGTATACTATACTACTGTATACTGTATACTATCTAAGTATACCTTTTTTGTAATTCACAGACTAGTTTGCTTGCACTAATGGTTTCTTACTGGATGGTCTTACAGGCTGTTTGCAAAGCAAATCTATTTATTTCCCCCTAAAAATTAGTTAAAAAAAACCAAAAACTTGTCACTCTTTTTAAAAATGTTAAAAAAAAAAAAAAAAAAAAAACCTCAAGTATTGATTTAGGTTTCTTAGTCAATCCACTGTGTGGCGCTCTAACACCAACTATAAAGCTATTTATTTTATTCTAATAATATTATTTCATGTTTCTTTGTCATTTAATGATTTTTATTTATGGAATTCCTCCCATTAAATGATAATGAAATAATGAAATTTCCCACTAAATTTAGTGACTCGTGAATCTTTTCTGGGATTTATTTACTGTGACCAGGTTCCATGAAGTAATCAGATTACATCACTCCAGTGCATGTAAACATCTCTCTTCCTTTTTTTCTGCCAAATTAACCTAAAGGTTGTCAAAAACATTTTTACATTTATTATTATTATTATTATTATTATTTTATTACACTTATTATTATTAATACATGTATTTTTATTCCAACATATTTATAATTACATTTGACTTGTGTTGAGTTTCTCATGTGTCACTTATTGGAGACGCACTGATGGGATGATACTGGTTTCTTACTGGAGGGATAAAATTAAATCCATTAAAGAAACTACAATTTATGGTTTATCCAATTTAACACTTGGTTTATTTTTATTTTTTTTATCCATTATTTTTTTATTTGTTACTTTTAACTTCAACCCAAGGTCTGACTGTAATAATATAAGTGTTTGTGTAAGTTTAGATAATTTACCATCTTTTTCCCTTTTTTGTTGTTGGTTTTTTCAAAGATTTTCCCATTTAAAAAAAATTCCAATAAAACAACATTAGAGTAAATAATATGAGTTTATTAGTTTTGTAATAAATACTAGTTAAAGTTATGAGAAAAAGGTACTATATTTAGTTAATATTTTACACTTATATATATATATTTTTTATTAATGTTATGAAATGATTAGTATTTTATTATAATTTTAAAAGATTTAATTCTTTTTGCTGTTTTTTTTTTTTTTTTTATCCCTCCTAATGATATCTTGTTATAAAATGTTAAATCTGCTTTGGATCCCATCAGTGCGTGTGTGTGTGTGTGTGTGTCTCTCATTGTGTCGTTTTTGTGTGTTGGCGCTCACACCGTAAAACCTAACATCAGATGCACGTCCCTGGAAAGCGTGAGTTCTCGAGCTCCGCAGCCCCTGAAGAAGGCGGAGTCTAACCTGGACGGCTGCAGGAGCACTGGCCAATCAGGGCAGCTACAGGTAGGAGCCAGGAGCCAAATGACGGTGCAGTGCACCGAGACGCCACGGTTCACAGCGTCATTATAGGAGAGACAACTTACAGTTTAAATCCAGCTTTATTTTTTATAAATCTATCTTTATATCTCTATACTCTATAACTCTATATACTTATTTATATATAACTATGTTGTTATCTTGTCTCTATTGTTAGATCTCTATATTTCTATCTTTCTGTCTCTTTTTTTATCACATTTCTGAAAGATATCTATTTTAATCTCTATCTTTATATCTCTATACCTTTCACTCCACATACGTATATATCTTCTTATCTATATTGAACTATGTCACTATCTTTACTCTATTGTTGTATTTCTATCTTTCTATCTCTGTTTTCTCACCATCTCTGAATTGATACATCTATTTTAATTTCTGTCTTTATATCTCTATACTCTATAAGTCTACATACATATATATTTTCTTATCCATATACAGTGGTGATCATAAGTCTGAGCACGTCAGATCAAAATGTAAATAAATGTGAATAATGAAGCCACAGGAAGCTGAAAACATCTCCTAAAGACTTTAAATTACAGATGAGACATTCCCATAATATGTCAAAAAAATTGGGTTTTAATTCCATTGTTTACATTTTCAAAATAAAAGAAAAGGAATAAAGGCTCGTATAAAAGTCTTGACACCATATACTATATAGACCTAAATGACCCTGACAGGGTCATGGCTTGTTCATCATTAGGAAAGACCAGGTGATGCAGATTTCAAAGGTTTTTAAATATCCACTCTCATCTGACTTTGTCCCAACAATCCAGCACCATGGGGTCCTATAAGCACCTACAACCCTGAGACTGAAAATCATTCATGCTCACAAAGCAGGAGAAGGCTATAAGATGATAGCAAAGCATTTTCAGGTGCTCTGTTCTGAATGTAATTAAGAAATGGCAGTCATCAGGAACAGTGGAGGTCAAAGCAAGATCTGGAAGATCAAGAACAATCTGAGACAGAACAGCATTCAGGATTGTGAGAAAAGCAAGTCAGAACCCACGTTTGACTGCACGATCCCTCTAGGAAGCTTTGGCACACACTGGAGTTGTGGTACACTATTCATCAGAAGAAAACCTCTCCTACGTCCTCACCACAAAAATCAGCGTTTGAAGTTTGCAAATGAACATGTGGACTAGCATGAGTCATTTTGGAAACATGTCCTGTGGACTGATGAGGTTAAAGTAGAACTTTTTGGCTGCAATGAGCAAAGGTACGTTTGGAGAAGAAAGAGAACAGAATTTCATGAAAGGAACATCTGTCCAACTGTTAAGCATGGAGGTGCTTTGGGGTTGTATTGCAGCCAGTGGCACAGGGAACATTTCACGGGTAGAAGGAAGAATGGATTCAATTCAATTCCAGCAAATTCTGGACGCTAACTTGATGCCATCTGTGGAAAAGCTGAAGTTAAGGAGAGGGTGGCTTCTACACATGGATAATGATCCTAAACACACCATGGATTACATCAAGAGGCACAGGCTGAAGGTTCTGCCATGGCCTTCACAGTCTCCTGTGGAGTGTGTGACAGACAACACAGAAACCACTGGAAGAACGAAGATACCTCAAAGTACTGAAAGACCCTTGGCTGGCTACAAAAGGCGTTTACAAGCTGTAATACCTGCCAAAGTATGCGTTACATGGTATTAACTATATAGTCAAGACTTCTGCACAAGCCTTTTTTACTTTTCTATTATTTTGAAAATGTAAAAGATGGAAATAAAACCATTTTTTTTTTACATATTATGGGAATGTCTCATCTGTAATTTGAAGCCTTTTGGAGATGTTTTCAGCTTCCTGTGGCTTCATTATTCACATTTATATACATTTTGACCTGACGTGCTCAGACTTAAGACCACCACTGTATAACTGTTATTATCTTGTCTATTATTACATCTCTATACAAATCTTTCCATTTCTATCTTTCTATCTTTATTTTATCACCATCTCTGAATTGATAACTGTATTTTAATATCTTATCTTTATATTTCTAACTACATTCATATCTCTTTCTCTCTTTGTATATATATATCTTTTAATCTTTGTTTTCATATATCTCTATTTCATTTTATGATACTTTCTATATATCTACGGTACATTTCTATGTTTATCTCTTTATACGTATCATTCTTTCTTTTTACTAAAAACATCTCTATCTTTCTACCTTTACCTCTTGTTCTATGCATGATATATCTATATTTTTCTACATCTCTCTATCCTCTATCTAAACCTGTATCTATCTAAAGGTAACTTCATGTCTATATCTATATATCTATATATACGTGTATGTCTATGATTTGGTTCAGTGTGTAACAAACCTTCTGAGCGTTGTTTTATTATGTTATTGTGTGTGTGTGCGTGTGCGTGTGCGTGTGTGTGCATGTGTGTGTGCGTTTTCCAGGGCCCGGTGATATACGCCCAGCTTGATCACTCGGGCAGCAAAAACTCCTTCCACAAGATGGAGCCGGTGGTCTACGCCGACATCCGTAAGAACTAAGGAGGAGGCGGAGTCTGACCCCCCACCCCCACACGGACCATTTGACGTGTCAGACCTCTGCTGAGTCAGCTGCTCACCCACCCACAGGGATTCAAACGCTCTACTTTATCTCCATCTCCATCTTCTTCTCTGAAAGCATGATGCTGGTAAAACAATGTGCTTTGTTGTAAAAAGATATATATATAAATATATAAGTATGTACACTCACTGTCACATTCGCCTTTCAAACTAAGACAAAACTGCCTGTTTTCTCTCCATAACATTCCTTTGTTTATTTCTGTCCCGTCAAAGTAAAAGTCCTGCAGCACCGACGCCATCAAAGTCTCAAATATTTAAATAAGAAAATAATGTTCACATTTCACTCAACTTTTGCCTCTGAAAACAATAATAGTAATATATATATATATATATATATATATATATATATATATATATAGTAATGAACTGGTGCGGATCGTTTCACGTATTAAAAATATTTTTTGGCCTTTAAATTTTTACAATTTGATATTTATTATTGCTATTTTCTGCTTATTTTATTATGATTGTTTTGCTAATTTCTAATTTAAAGAAATCTAAACTACACTCAGATAAAATACGCTGATTAAAATGTATGTAATTTTTTTTCTTTATTACTTTTTTATGATTTTAAACATTTTACCAAGTAAAGGAAGAGAAAAAAACATATATTTTTGTAAATATGCGAGCTCTATGCTAATGCCCTTTACACAGTTTAAAATTACTGTCAACATGCTTATTTTATTCTATTTTATTTTTGTTATATTTACGAGCTGACAAATATTTTTAAAATGTTAAGATAAATGTTTTTATTTTTTAAACGATTGAAGCAATTTAATTTTACACACCTTTTTTCTTTTTATTTTTGCAGTTTTATTTCATTCATTGTTTTTTTATTTTTTATTTACTTTTTTTGCCATATTTTTTAACAATTAAAATAAGTCCAATTTAACTAAAGCCATACATTATTATTCTAAACAAAAATCTACAACTATATATATATATATATATATATATATATATATATATATATATTACAGTTTTTCATTTTATTTTTCAACTTTTAAAAACTTTTAGAAACGATAAACCCGTTCAGAGAAATAAAACTTGTCTGATTTGTTTGTGACCAGGTGTCGGTGCAGCGGTTCTTCTTCTGTGGTGTGCATTAAACGTAGAAACAATGTTGACTTTTATCTCGGTAATAACTCTGCATGCCACGGTACATTTTTACTGGAAAAAAACCCCCCAAACCTCTGACGTGCTTTTACTGTGAAAATCTGGCTCCACGTCGTGGGTCATTTTAACGAGTCCTTCGTTAAATATAAGGACAGTAAAAATAATGCTGTTTGGTTTTTAGGATTCATGACTTTTGTCCTCATCAGCCACAACATTAGGACCACGAGCCACATGTTTCATCACTTTCATCAAATCAAAACATTAAACTCAGTTTTTAAACCGCGAGAGAAAAAGTGTAAATGATCATTAGTTAGAAACTGGATAATACCAAATTACTGCCTCTGCCTGTTAAAAAAATAGATAAAGTAATCTCCTTCAAAATAAAAGCACAAAATTGTTTTATTATTCTTTTTCTGTCTTTGGAATGAATAAATCTACACCACTGCTGACCAAATACACTAAACAGGAGCTCAGTATTATGAGATTCTCCTGTTAAACAGCTTTAAATCCACACTTTTATTCTTTTTGTTTTAACACAAACTGAGATTAAATCGCACCAAGCACTCCCAATGTCCCTAATGTTATGGCTGATGAGTGTGAGCGTTCTGCTGGGCCTGAAGTGGCTGTAAATACACAGTTAGCATGCAGTTCCTCTTTACTAACTTATCCGTCCTGTGCTTTACTTTTTCTTCTTCTGTTTTTTGTGTAAAGATGTTTTTTCTTCATCTTTTGGTGAAAACGGGCCAAATATGGATGGTTTTTGTGGAGCAGAAGCTTCGAAGCATTCCTGGTTTGGTTGGATTTCAGGTTTCAAAGCCAAACGTTGTAAATAAATCTCCTGCTCGCTGTGTAAGATAATAGTGCCGTTTACTGTAAATCATTCCAGTGCCCGGACGCCGCTGGGCGTGGTTTATAGGTGTCCACACGCTGCCTGCAGGGAATGGGATTTAAAGGTTCTCAATGGTGGGAATTCATCCTCACCAGTTTCACTAACAGCAGGGGTTTGAAACTAGGACTGTATGAGAACCAAAACCATGAAGAAAAAGTGCAAATCAAAGACAAAAACTAATCATTTTTTACTTCAAAATAAATGAAACCAAGAACAAAGTCAAGAACAACATTACTGTAAAGGATTTTTCATCTTTATAAATATTGTTTAATTAAATTTTTGCTTTTTTTTCTCAATTTTAAAATGTAATTTTATTTTTGCTGTTTTACAAAAAAAAAAAAAAAAAATCCAAACCAACAAGTTTTGCTTTTTTAAATTTCTTATTTTTCTTTGATTTCATCTGTGAATCTGCAGGTTTACCATCTTTTAATCAGATCCTAAACCACCCCTAGGACTGGGATTAAGTTACAGATTAAATCCACAATTTAAACTTGCCTTAAATTAACCTTAAATTATTTAAAACAATGTAAACTCCTCCTTTTACCACCTGGGTTAAACTTTAAAAGTGTATTTACTTGAAACATTTACCACTAAAAACACCTTTAACGCTCTAAATCTTTAACATGTTTGATTAATACGCTGCTGAGTTAATTAATTTGATTGAAAACATGCATTTAAAACACTTTACAGGGTTAATACGAGTCGCTTTGCTGGAAAAATGGCTTTAAATGTGGCTTTTATTTATTTTATTTTTTTTTAAAAACTTAATTTAAAACTGTAAAGAACAAAAACAGAGACGTGAAATAAAGCCATAAAACAAATGTGTAAATGTGTCGGATCGTCTCAGGGAAACTGTTGCCTCCAAGCCACATAAACATTGTGTGTGTGTGTTGAACTAACACACACACACACACACACACACACTTCCAGTGAAGACAAACTCTGATGTTTACAGTGTGTGAGTATCAGCTCTGACAATCAGTCCAAACCCACTCTAATATGCATTTTTCCTCAATTCCTGGTAGGACGAGGAGGCGTGTCTTTAAACACACACACACACGCACTAAGGTTTACTGTTTTTTCTGAAAGTATCGTCACTCGACGACAACAAATGTTGTTTCCACGATTCTGTCAGAATGTTTAAAAACCCAGGTTTGAAACGGCAACCTTTCAAAGTAAAAGCCCAGCAGCTTGTCTGCTGAGTCACGGTTTGACTCCACGACTCAACATTTGATTTGTTTATTGTTTTAATTTAAATGTCCATTTTACGCATTTGTTTTTTCTGTCTTTGTTAATTAAGAATTAGTGAAGTCAGAGTTTATTTCCAACTTGAGTTCGGTTTATAGCTTTAACCAGAGATCTATAACTCAGTTCGTTCATTTAGAGTTAGTTAAGTCACAGGTGATTCTTTTTGTTTCGTTAAAGTTAATTCAGAGTTATCAAACTCTGAATTTCAACTGTAATTAACAACTTACAGTTAAAGATAAAGACATCTGTAAATAAAAAAATAAAAAAGTTCAGTCTTTAATAAGCTGGAGTTAATTTTTTGGTTTCATTATTTAGAGTTAGTTAAGCCAGAGTTTGGAAATGGAGTAGTTCATTACTAACGTTACATTCTTATTTTTTTTTTTTTTTTTTTTTTAACTCAGAGTTTGTTCATTTTAAGTTAGTTAATTCAGAGTTTTGTGACTCAGTAGCTAATTCCTGACTTGAGTTCAGTTTGTAGCTTTTTTAGCGGAAGCTAAACTCTTTAACTAGAGATTTATAACTTGGAGTTTAATTTAGAGTTAATTAAGTCAGGGGTGATTCTGTTTGTTTCAGTAAAGTTAATTCAGGATTTGGTAACTCAGCATTTCAATTCTAGGTAACAACTTCCAGTTAATGATAGACGTCTGTAAATTAAAATAAAAACAATTCAGTGTTTAATAAGCTGGAGTTAAATCTTTTGTTTTCATTATTTAAAGTTAGTTAAACCAGAGTTTTGTAACGGAGTAGTTTGTTCCTTACATTACTTCCTGTAGTTTTTTTCTTTACTAACTCAGAGTTTGTTTATTTGATGTTAGTTCATTCAGAGTTGGGTAATCCGGTATTTGTTTAGTTGTATTTTTGTGTTTACATTAACTCGGTTTCCTACTTTAAAATTTTATAACCTATTCAGAGTTTATTAAGTCAGAGTTACATTAACTCCTTGGCTTTAACTCGTCTGGTTTGGATAAACAGATTCAGGCTTTTGCGGCGCATGTAAAGACTTTATATATGTTGTTACCATGGGAACAAACAAACATATTTTTACAAACTAACTCAGAGTTTAGTTTATTCAGAGTTTGACTTGTGGGAACTAAAAGATTCATCTCATTAAACACAGAGTTAATTGTTTCTTTGTGTGTGGCTCCCCCTGCAGGTAGCGTGTGGTACCTCCCACTCCCAGCTTTAAATCTCTCCTCGTTGTTGTTGTTGTTGTTGTTGTTGTTTACTTCCTGTGGCAGCATGTAAACAACCCGTCGGCTCCTCCTCGCTGCAGTGTTTCGTGCTGTTGTAGAAATTTGTGACGCTGTAAACTATAAGTTATGGTCAATCAATCAATCTTTTATTTGTATAGCGATAACGCATGGCGCATGGCGATAACCAATGGTATCTCAAGACACTTTACAGTAGAGCAGTCTTAAGGACGGACTCTTCATTTTATGGATACACACATATGCATATATACGTATATACACATACATATGTATCCCACACCCAACATGAATTCATCATGGCGGCAAGGAAAACCTTCTGTTAAGCAGCAGGAACCTTGTGTGGATCCCATTCCTATGATGAACAGCCATCCACGTTATGCTGTGTTGGGTGTGTGCAGAGGAAAGGGTGGAGACAGAGTTGTTGAGACTCTGTAACTCCACACTGAGGATCCCACGGACCTGCAAGACAAAAACCAGAAGGAGTACAGGAGCAAACACACAAGGGAAGAAGCAGACATAGAGGAAGTGTTTGAGAGAGGAATGGGACCCTCTCCGGTCCCTCTCTAACCTAAATGACCTCTCTCTTAACGCCCTCTCCAACCTCTCTCCAACCGAGCATGCCAGACCCCCCCCCCCCCCGGCAGTCTATGCCTATTGCATCTTAACTATGAGCTATGAGCTGGTTCCTAACTAAAAGCTTTACCAAAGAGGAATGTTTTGAGCCTAACCTTAAAGGTAGCGAGGGTGTCTGCCCCCCGAACCGTGGTTGGTAGATGGTTCCAGAGAAGTGGGGCCTGATAACTGAACTTTATAAGTGAGAAGAAGAATCTTGAATTCTATTCTATATTTTATGGGAAGCCAATGCAGAGAGGCTAATACAGGAGTAATGTGATCTCTTCTCCTAGTTTTAGTCAGTACACGCTCGGGCAGCCTGCTAAAAGAGAGTTACAATAATTCAGTCTAGAGGTAACAAAAGCATGGACTAGTTTTTCGGCGTCACCCTGAGACAGGATAGATCTGATTTTAGCAATGTAACGGAGATGAAAGAAGGCAGTTCTTGAAGTTTGTTTTATGTGAGAGTTGAAGGATAAATCCTGATCAAATAGAACCCCAAGGTTTCTAACAGTTGTGCTTTGTGCCAGAGTAATGCCATCTAGGGCAGTTAGGCTAGCATAGGTTTCTCTAAGGTGTCGTGGGCCCAGTACAATGACCTCAGTCTTGTCTGAGTTAAGAAGAAGAAAATTTTGGTCCATCCAGGCCCTAATGTCCTTTAGACAGACCTCAAGTTTAGATAGCTGATTTGTCTCACCTGGCTTCATTGATACATACAGTTTGGTATCATCAGCATAGCAGTGAAAGTTAACAGAGTATTTTCTCATAACATTACCAAGGGGGATCATATAGATACAGAAGAGGATTGGACCTAACACAGAGCCCTGAGGAACCCCGTAGCTTACTTTAGTGTACACAGAAGACTTATTATTCACGTGTACAAACTGGTACCTATCAGATAGGTAGGACTTAAACCAGTTTAGGGCAGTCCCTGTGATTCCAAGTAATTCCTCTAATCTCTCTAGTAGAATATAGTGATCTATAGTGTCAAAAGCTGCACTAAGATCTAATAAAACCAGCACTGAGAGTCGTCCTTCATCTGAAGCCCAGAGTAGATCATTAGTTACTTTAACTAAAGCAGTCTCTGTGCTGTGTTGAGCTCTAAAACCTGACTGGAAGTCTTCGAACAGGCTGTTGTTTTGAAGAAATTCACAGAGCTGAGCCGCCACAACTTTCTCAAGAATCTTTGAAATAAAAGGAAGATTAGATATAGGCCTGTAGTTTGCTAAAGTGCTGGAATCAAGAGTAGGTTTTTTGAGAAGGGGTTTGATTACAGCTACTTTAAAGGACTGTGGCACGTAGCCTATTGATAGGGATATATTTATTGTCTCCAACAAAGATGGGCAGACTAGGGGAACAACTTCTTTAAACAGCTTAGTTGGGATCGGATCTGAAAGGCAGGTCGATGGTTTGGAGGATGAAATAATAGAGTTAAGTTCCTGAAGTCCTATATGTGTGAAACAGTTTAGGTTAGGCCTATTTACATTTAATGGTACAGCAGGCCCAGGTGAAGGCAGGGAGTGGCTAATTTTATCTCTAATCTTATGAATTTTATGGTTAAAAAATGTCATAAAGTCCTCACAGCTGAGGGCTAGAGGAATCATGGGCTCAATAGAGCTCTGACTTTGTGTTAGCCTGGCTACAGTGCTGAAAAGGTACCTCGGATTATTTTTATTTTCTTCAATTAGTGAGGAGTAGTATGTAGATGGACTATGTCGTAAGGCTGTCATGTGTTTACTATGGCTTTCTTGCCAGAGTATTCGTGACTCCTCTGTTTTATTGGAGCGCCACCTTCTCTCTAATTTACGGGTTGTTTGTTTGAGTGAGTGAGTTTCAGAGCTAAACCACGGAGCTTTCCTCTGACGTTTAATAGTTTTTTCCCTCAATGGGGCAATTGAGTCCAAGGTGGATTTTAGTAGACTAGCAGAGCTATCGACAAGCAGATCCAGTTGAGAGGGGTTATAATTAATATCATAGTTATTTATTGGATGGTGCACTGAGTTTAAGGCAGCAGGAATGGCCTCTTTAAATTTAACTATTTTATTGCACAGTGCGAGATCCTCTAGGATAATGTTAAAAGATATTAAAAAGTGATCTGATAGCAGAGGATTTTCAGGGTAGACTTTTAGTTCATTAATATCAAGGCCATATGTTAGAACAAGATCAAGAGTATGATTTAAACGATGAGTAGCTTCATTAATAGTTTGAAAAAAGCCAACTGAGTCTATTAGGGACATAAAGGCTGAGCTCAGGCTATCACTATCTTTGTCAACATGGATATTAAAATCTCCTACTATCAGTATTTTATCAGAACTGAGGACTAAGTTTAATATAAACTCAGAGAATTCTGATAGAAATTCAGAATAAGGGCCTGGAGGACGGTAAATTATCACAAATAAGACTGGCTGGCAGGTTTTTGATTTGGTATGAGATAAATTTAGAACCAGGCTTTCAAAGGAAGTGTAACTGGCCTTTGGTTTAGGATAGATTAGGAGAGAGGAATGATAAATAGCTGCTACACCACCTCCACGGCCTATGTCTCGTGGCATATGAGTATTTAAATGACTGGGAGGAGTGGCTTCATTTAAACTAACATATTCATCTTGATACAGCCATGTTTCAGTTAAACAGAATAAATCAAAGTTATTTTCTGAGATAAGGTCATTTACTAGTAGAGATTTGGATCTCAGTGATCTAATATTTAATAGAGCACATCTAATGCTTTTATGTTTTGGTGTTTCTAGATTTGAGATTTTAATTTTTTTCAGATTTTTATAATTGATAGCTCTTTTATTTGATTTTATGTTAAAATCATTGTGAAATTTGGGTCGGGGGACAGACACCGTCTCTATAAAATAATATTCATCACCATCACAACAGTTGCCATGGCGATGAACACAGCTATCATAATAGCAATGGGAGGGAAACTGTCCTAAGGCAAGCGCAGAGGGGCGTGGAGGACTCCGCCTCTGTAACATGGTCTCATTCATGAGATGTCATAACAGTGACTGTACCATGTTTTCTGATAGTAGAGATGCTCCCTCCAAAGTAGGATGGATTCCATCTCTTCCTATCAGGTTCGGTTTTCCCCAGAAGGATCTCCAATTATCAATGAAGCCCACCTCGTTTTCTGGACACCACCTCGATAGCCAGCGGTTAAATGATGACATGCTATAGGCTATACATGTCATCACTGGTCAGATTTGGTAAGGGACCAGAGAAAATTACGGAGTCCGACATTGTTTTAGCATAAGCACAAACTGATTCAATGTTCACTTTGGTTGCTTCCGACTGACGACGTCGGGAGTCATTAGTGCCGACATGGAGGACTATCCTATCAAACTTACGATTACTCTTTGCCAGCAACTTTAGATTTGATTCTATGTCGCCCGCTCTGGCCCCTGGGATGCACCTCACGATGCCCGCTGACTTCGCTAGCTTCACGTTTCTCACTATGGAGTCGCCAATTATCAGAGTTTGTTCCCCGGTGAGTGTGTTGTCCTCACAGAGGGGGGAGAACCTGTTTGAGACGTGAACATGGTGGTGTCCCGAGCGACTTTTTGACCTTCGACTATGCTTACCACGGACAGTAACCCAGTCATTGCTGGCCGGGGGGGAAGCTAAGCTAGAGCTAGCACGGTCCGCACCGGCTAGGTCCTGCTTGCTAGCTTCGGTTTTGGTATCAGGGGTGCGGAACCGCTTCTCCAGATTGTTGATCCTCGCCTCCATATCTAACACGGGCAGGAGAGCGGAGGGGAGGAGAGAGAAGCCATAGGTGCTAAATTTAAGCTAAGCTAAGGACAAAAGGAAGTTTAAAGGAGATTACACTGCCTATAGGAGGCGAGATTGCTTTTTACTTAACCTTCGTACGTTTAACTATACGGTAAAAAAATTAAAACAAGTGTTTTCAAGGCTAAAATATCAATGTCAACAAATTTGATTAGCGTTAGCAGAACACAGTAGTAGAGCACTGCAAGCAGCGGTAGAGTGTAAACAGGAAATAATCGATACGTCACTACATCACCTGCCATGATATTATTTAGCTGCGGAGTCTTAAGGCGAGCTTGTTGTTGTTGTTGTTGGTAAATAGTTGTTGTTGTTTGTGGAATTAATGATTGATTATTGTAAACTCTGCACTACGACTAGAATCCCTGTGATCTGTGTTGGGCCTTTTCCTCCTCTTCCTCTTCCTCCTCTTCCTCTTCCTCCTCTTCCTCTGCTGCGTCACGTCTTTAAAACTGGAATGTTTGTACATTTAGTGCCTTTTACATTTCATGAATAGAAAGTATAAGATTCATTTATTTTACTTTTTATACACATAATCCCACCTCTGTATCCACTGTTCAGATTTGATATAAAAACTCCTCCTGCCCAATTATTCTTGTGTCGTCTGATGATTCTTCTTCACCATCTGCCTCCGTCACCACTTTATTCAAAACACCTGTCCATCATTTACAGCACATCAAACTTATAATTTTTTTTATTAATTATATCCTTTTATTTAGCATCATTGTGTGTTTGTTGTCATTTTGTGGGTTTTAAATTCATTTTTATGTTTTTTTGTTGTCATTTTTGGTTTCTCTTTTAATTTTGTATACTGTTGTTGTCTTGTGTGTTTTTAATTATCAATCTGCATCTTTTTGTTGTAGTTTTGTGTGTTTGTTGTCATTTTGTGTATCCTTGGTTTTGGAGTCAGTTTATGTAATTTTTGTGTTTTTGTTGTAATGTATGTTTTAATGATCATTCAGTGTCTTCGTTGTAGTTTTGTGTGTTTTTTGATCATTTTTTGCATTTTGGAATCATTTTTGCTGTTATTTTTTGTGGTTTCTCATTTTGTGTGTTTTTGTTGTCATTTTGTGCCCATAGCAACGGACCTGATCATACATCATCACGTACTGTTCCTGTTGTCAATGACAGTGACAGAAGTTACAATAGAGACCATTTGACCTGTTTTACATGAAATGTTGAAATGTTGTCATTGCCAGATGAATATAATTTAACTTTATAATTATTTCCTGAATGTTTGGTTGTTGAAAAGAAGACGTAACGGGGAAAGTACCTGAAATGAAATCTATGGTGTTATTAACTCATGGATTTATGAATAAGAGGAAAGAAAAAAACCAACTAGAATAAAAGATATAAAGAAATTCACTCACATGTGTATCTGATGTAATTTATATAAGAGGTTTGTTTCCATAGCATTTTAGAATCAGTTTTTGTAGTTTTGTTTTTAATGACCATTTTATAGTGTTTTATGTGGTCATTTTTGGTTTCTCTTTTCATTTGGTGTTTTTTCTTTTGTTTTCTTGTGTTTTTAATGATCCTATTGTTATTTGTGTCTTTTTGTTGTAGTTTTTTTTTTCTTTTTTGTCATTTTGTACATTTTTTTTAATATTTTAATGACAGTCTGATATGCGGCTCTTTCATATTTCATATTGACTGTAGGTGTTGAAAGTGGAAGAAGAGTTTTTTTTACAAATTGTCTGTAAACAAAGTAGGGCCTCGGGATAAGCAAAGTGAAAGAGAAAGAAAACACTAAATTTAAAGGAGGGATGATGTGATGTGTGAAACCAGAGGATGATGATGAAGATGCAGTTCACTGCCACCACAGCGCTGTAAGTCACTTTATTTATATTTTTATCCTTTCACAGTTTTAATAATGATTGTTTCTCAACACGACAGGGCACTATAGTGTTCATATGTGTTCTTTTTTCTTTGTGTTTTTAGTGTTCAGTAAATAAACTGTAGAATAATACAGTTGTATAAGAAAAGTTCATTTAGAAACATTTTCTCTGTTTAAAAATGTCTTTAGGTTTATTTAATTCAGACTTAATGTAAACTAACACGGTGGTTTTCATAGTTGAGTCTCTTTCAGTTTCTTCTGTTTTATTGAATGAGTTTATGACATAATTTAAAAACATGTATTGTACATTAGGTGACGAACCTGGGCCCTGTTCCAAGAAGCTGAATTAATAAATCCTGGCTATGACGAGCTTAATGTGGGATTCCCCATTCCTAGAAGCTGGCTCTATATCAGAGACATTGTTGCTATGGTAACATTTTAATATGATAACATGTTGCTAGTGTATGACGTCATTTTAGTGCCAAAAACCCAAGCATATAAAAATAATATCGGACAGACGGTGTTTGTGGTTGTTTGTCCCAGGAAACACCCGCGAACTTTACACTGTGATGACCCGCCCTACTGTACCCCTGATTGGCTCTGACCGTTTTTTCAAGTGACCAATCAGAAAGGAGAGCCGCCTATGCAATGCCCGCCCCCAAAGTGCCAAAACTCAACAACGTGTTGTCAGGGTAATGTGTTAATTTCTTACAAAACTTAATTTAATCAAAAGTGGAGTTATTATTATTATTATTATTATTATTATGCATCAATTTTATATAGCGCTTTTCTGGGTACTCAAAGTCGCTTTACAATGAAGGGAGCAGCTAACTTGGTGCTTTTATTCTGAAGGGATACTATTTCATCACACATTTTTAAAATAAAAACATAGGTACATTTAATTTAGTAAAATCTTTTCTTTTTTAAAGACCATGTTAAGTTTAAATAATTCAGAGTTTGGGAATGAAAACACTGAATAATTTCCTGTGGATGTATGTACTCTGCTTTTATTCTGAAGGGCTCTGTTTATGTTGTTTTTTTTGTTTTTGTTTTACAGTGAAACGTAGAAGAAGAAAAGTTGTTTAATGTTTAATTTAATGATTGATTAATTCAGAGTTAGTGGATTTAATTTAAACAGTTCCTTAGTTCATCAAACATTAAAATCCTTTGTTCAGTGGCTTTAAACTTCATATTCAAGGTTTTCAAAAGCTGATATTACTGAATTTTTCAGTTCGTTGTATCATATTTGTTGATGAATGCTAATTAATGCTAATAAATGCTAACCGAGCGCAGACCAGATCATTTCCTTCCTGTTTGAATTTTACTTTATTATTACACTTCAATAAAAATGTTCCCACGGTGTGACGACGTTTCATTTAAAAGTGTTTAAACCTTCTCATCTCCATTTTAGTAGCCGCTAACCGCTAATTTACCCTTTGACTCCGCTAAGCCAGCGTAGCTATGTACTAAGCTAACTAGAACATTAAGTTCCTCCAGTCTCATAGGAAGAAGAACATTTATCGTCTGGAACACAAAGATTCATCTTTAGTTTCCTTCTTCCTCACAATAAAGAATCACTATGTGTTTGTTACGGACGCTAAACAGACTGTCAGAGGATAATCACTTTAAAAAAGACAGAAAACCACTTTAAAAAAGACAGAAAATGACAAAAAGCTGGTTGTTAATGTGGCTTCATGAAGGATGATTATAATTGGGAGCATCAGAAACATTCAGTCAGTGTGTGAGAACATCCACAATGTGTTTATAGGCCTTATTTTGGGAAAGTTGAGGTAATTGTGACGTTATTTTGGAGGGTCTGTGAGTCCTGGAGGAGAAATGTGGAGCCCAGCCTCCTTATAAGGACGTCCCTGATCCAGAGGAAGAGGAGGAGGCTTTTTCTCAGGATGTTTCACAGGATGTGAGGAGGAAAAATCACACTAAACCTCTGCTTTCAGCCTTACGCAGGGGCCAAAGACCAGCCTGGATCTCTGAGGAGGATCTAACGACAAGTTGTAGAAAGATGTGACGAGAAGAATCTGGATTTGATCAGTAGAACGTGAAGGTAAAGCTCCAGATGTTCTCCTCACATCTGTTCCTGTCATTTTTCACAGACATTTAGAGGATAGATCTGTTCCTAAATGTTCCAACATGAACATGCAGCAGTTTATCTGGAAAATGTCTCCTCATCGTCCAGATGTTCCTCTGACAGTCTGTGCAGCGTCTGCTTCATATTCCAAACAAACGACTTCATTTTCATGCAAAACTAAAGAGGTTTTTGCCTCCGATGGAGTTTTTTTCTTTTTAATTGTGTGTGTTTTAGTTGTCGTTGTGTGTGTTTTTGGTGGATATAGATGTTGTAGCACTTATTTGTTTTTAATGTCATTTTGTGTGTTTTTTAACTTTTATTGTTTTCTTATTCTTAGAGACAATTTTGTGTTTTTCCTTTGGTTTTTTTTCTGTATTTTTTGTTGTTGTTTTGTATGTTTTTTGTGTGTATTTCTGTTGTCTTTTGTGTATATTTAGTGTGTATTGTGTGGTGTCTCTTCAGGTGAGGGATGAGTGTCCTTTAAACAATGGTCTACAGTTAGAGCTGTTCTGACTATTTCTTCCTTGTTGTGATGAGTTGCAGCTGTTTGTCGTGGAATGTGTGAATGTGAGTCGTGTTCAGGTGAGAAAAGAAAAGAAAAGTCTGTGTTTCAGGACAATTATCTGTGAGCTGAAGGTCAGCAGGTAGAACTTCCTTCACTTTTTCCCTACGCTCACCATCACAATGTTTCTGTGTTCACCATCATCAGCATCATCAACCATGACAAGCCTCGCTCTGCTTCTCCTGCTGTCTCTCTGCAGCGAAGCCACGCCCCCACCCTGCAGAGTGGTAAGTAACAACCCCCCCCACACACACACACACACACACACACACACACACACACACACACACACACACACACACACACACAGAAAGTCTCCTGGCAGCAGGTTTCTGTAAAAAAAAAACTCAGACGACCTCGATTTGGCCCACAAACCTCGAGTTTGACACATGAAATAGACCAAACAGATAATTCAGTTTAATCTAAAGTGGACGAGACCTGAAAAATAGTCTTTTAAAAATACTTTTAAGTAAAAAAAAAAATACTTTTAAAAAATACTCAAAAAAGACACAAAATGACTTCAAAACGACAACAAATTCACAAAAAAAAAAAAATACATAATTTCTTCCAAAACATACAAATGAAAAGAATCATAAAACAACTTCAAAAAGATAGAAAATGAAAAAATGACAAAAGAAACACCAACAAAACACTCAAAATGATACAAAAACTAACAAAAAACGCACAGAAGTCTAAAGGACACAAAATGACTCCAAGAATTCAAGCGCTTTGAGTGTCTGTGATAAAGCGCTATATAAATATAAAATCCAATGCATTATTATTATTTATTATTAGAATTTAGTCTGAAGTGGGCGGAGCCAGATGCTTTATTGTTTCACACTTTAGGAAATGGATTTAATGACAGTGGAAGAAGATTTTTCAATGGAAACTCCCTAAAAGGAACTCACATAGTTATTTTACTTATATATATATATATATATATATATATATATATATATATATATATATATATATACACACATCTCCACTTTTAAAATTTTATTTAAAAAATAATAATCATTTTTTTCAGATTTTTTAAAATCTTATTTCATTTATTTATTTTTCTAATTATCTCATGATTAAAAGGCTAAATGCCTTATTTTCTGACTACTATTTGTGATTAAGATGAACATAGAGCAGACGAGGATAAGTGGCTCCAACTAATGTGACAGAAAAATGAAAATAAAACTCCCAAAATACTTAAAAAAAAAAAAAAATATATATATATATATATATATATATATATATATATATATATAAAACAGCAAAAATACACAAAATTACTCCAATAAACACACCAAATCAGTATACAAATGACAACAAGAACACACACAAAGACAACATAAACTCACAAAACAACTACAAAAATATACACTCTAAATGTTGATTATTTGACTCTCAAATGTTTTTAGCCCCGCCCCCTGTGATTAATGTGTTCGCCTCTGTGTTGGAGTCACGAGTGACTCTTACTTTTTGTTACTTCTAGTCTGGTTCTCCTTAAACAAGAATTTGTGAATAACGTACACACACACACACACACACACACACACACAGTGTGAGTTTTCATGTTTACTCTTTAATGTTGGCGCCGACAGGAAGCTGAGCTCACGCATGTTTTCAGTTAGAGACGAAGAGAACAGCGTCCTTTGATCCAATCCACAGAAAAACAGGAAAATAAAAGTTCTTTGTTTGAATCTCTGGGGATTATTTTCAGTGCCAGCTCCACGCTGACTCAACGATTGTACGTTTTCCTTTGAGTTGTGTGACCGTTAGTGCTGAAAATCAAACCTGAGTGTTTTTCTTCATCTCCAACTTTTTTACCAAAATCATTTAGCAGCTTTTTCAGTCAAAATTACAACTTGTGCTGCTTTTGGTTGCTCTAAAAAACCAGGAAAAGTTAAAGATGTCGATGTAAACCGGTTTTGTTTACAGAAAGAGGATGAAAACAGTTGTGACTCCCACCAATTCTCAGGGTTTGTGCGTCTTCAACAGTCTGTGATTTACTCTCTAACTTCAGCCACCAGAGCGTGTCAGCGCACAGTAAAGGTCCCTTAGGAGAGCTCTTCTTCTCTGCTTCATTGTCTACCACCCAACCACAGAGTTAGAACTGTCACCCCCTGCTTCACTGTTTTGTTCCGGGTCAAAACTGTTTTTATCCTCTTTCTGTAAAAGCAATGAAATTATTATGGTGCATAATATTGTGTTTGTTTGACATAGATCCACTAATAAGGACATTTCAAAGGTTTTAGGCCACACTTGTAAAAAAAAAAAAAACAGTGGAGGATCCCTTTAATAAGATGCTAATAAAAGATATGATGAGGAACATTAAAGAACATAGGTCAGAGGACAGGTCATCCAGCAAACACATGTCCAATGTCCACAGTCTGAAAATGACCAAATAATGGAATGTAAAGTCTGAGCTTTTGGTGAGTCGTTGTTCTTTGTTGGTCCTCAGGTCCATCAGGACGTGTTGTGCAGTAACCTGAGTCTCAGAGCAGTGCCGGCCGACCTCCCCGACCCCATCCACATGCTGGATCTGTCCCGAAACCAAGTGGAAAACCTGACCCAGGAGACTCTGCTGTACCGCACCGACTTCTACCAGCTGAACCTGCACGGGAACAGGATCCACTCCATACAGCTGGGCCTCTTCAAAGACATGACCCAGCTGAAGGTCCTGGATCTGTCTAGGAATCGCCTCAATGTCTTGGCGCACTCCGGAGGAAACGTCGGACCGCTCACGTCCGTGGAGTCTCTGGATCTTTCGAACAATGGACTTTACACGGGAATGTCGGACTACTTCCTAGCCGACTCACCGTCTCTGGTGAATCTTTCTCTGAGTGGCAACAGCATCACCAAAATCTCCCAGAGGACCTTCAGAGGTTCTTCATCTTTGAGGAGAATCAACCTCCACAATAACGTAATCTTAGAGATCGAGGACGGAGCCTTTGACTTCCTGGATCATCTGACGGAGCTGGATCTGTCCAAAAACTCCATCTCATGCATCACGGACTTCAACCTCCACGGTCTCACTGTGCTGGACCTGAGCAGGAACAGCATAGAGCTCTTCCACAGCGCACACACGGGCGGATTCTACCGCCTCCACCGATTGGACCTCAGCCAGAACAAGATGGCTCACTTCCCTCTCCTTCCTGTCAACAACATTCTGGAACATCTGGACCTTTCCCGAAACCAGCTTCAGAGCGTCAACGTCAGCGGAAGCCCCGAGAAGAAAGCATCCCTGATCTTCAACCATCTGAGATTCCTGGACATGAGCTACAACCAACTGAGGAGCATCCCAGAATGCTTCTTTTACTGCATGGCTTCTCTGGAGGTCCTGAACATCAGCCACAACTGCCTGGGGGGCTTTTCTGTCTCTCAGGAGGGGGTTCTGCATAGAGTGAAGATCATCAACCTGAGTTTCAACACCCTTCAGACTTTAAGCTTCAAGGACAACTCCCTGCAGTCACTGGAGAAGCTATTTTTACAAGGAAACGGACTCACCACTCTGGACCAGCAGATCTTTCACAGACTCTCAAATATCCGATTCCTGCAGCTCCAGAAGAACCGTTTGGAAATCTGTGAGGGAAAAGGGACTGAGTCTGGAGCCTGTGTGAACTTCTCCTCAGTCCCAAACTTGGAGTGTTTGTACCTCTCTGAGAACAACCTGAGGAAGGTGCCTTCAAATGCCTTTGTCAACTCTCCTCTGAAGTTACTTGACTTGTCACTGAACTCCGGCTTGGAAATGGATGAGGACTCACTCTCTGGTCTAGAGCGATCACTGGTCCACCTCCGGCTGAGGGAGAACAACATTTCCCACCTGAACACGGACTTGTCTTCTCTGAGGAGCCTCCGACATGTGGACCTGTCCACCAACCAGCTGAGGAGCCTTCCAACATGGAACCAAGAGTCCTCTATTGAGTCCCTGAACCTGCAGAACAACAACCTGGTGGCCCTGGACTACAGAACCATGGTGGCCTTGGAGCGCTCGCTGAAAACTCTCTACATGGGGTCCAACCCTCTGAGCTGCTGCAGGAACCTGGGCTTCCTGCACATGGTGCAGCGCTCGGCTGTGGTCGTCCCCGATATTGAGACGGTGACCTGCGTTCACCGGGATCACTCTGAACCGGTGAACATCGAGAAGGTAACGGAGGAGATGTGTCAGGGACCTGACGTCCCCAGATACATGGTAATCATCGTGGTGGTGATGCTGCTGTGCGCCGTGGTTACGATAGTACTGCTGGTGAGGACTTGGCACCTCCGCAAACTCAAGAGAAGAAGAAGCTTTTCTGTGTGACGTGGACAAAATGCAACCAAAGGTTTGGACCCGGTACCATGTAGAACTGCTTGGCCTGGTTTCAGGTCATCATGAAGTAAAGTGTGCCTTGATTGGCTGGTTCTCCTGTCAGACACGCTCCTACATATGCACGCTAAGCTGTGCTTGTGACATTGCAGCATTTTTTACCCAACGTTTGATCCATTTTTCCTTCAGAATCAATATCTAAATGAGAAACTATCACTACAGATCTATTAACCTCTGCTCACGTCACGATATTGGAACGCTAACCTGCACCAGGGTTGGGGTCAATTACATTTTTCAATTACAATTACATCTTCAATCATCCATGTTCAATTACAACTCGAGACTGACATCTTTTCTAATCACGAATTAAAATTACAATTATTATTCTTCTGTGAAAATCAATTACGATTATGTTTTCAATTACTAACATTCAAATTCAAGACTTATCTCAGAAAAAAAATCACAAAATTGTTCCGTTTTAATGCCTTTACAGAATCAGAATCAGAATAAGTCCTTTATTAATCCCAGGGAGAAATATTACAAACAAAACAAATAAACGTTAAACAAAGAAAGAAAGAAAAAACTTACATAATTAAGTAAAAGACTGTTAAATAATTATAAAATACACACATTACAGTTGTAAAAAATAAACTTAGATAAATAATAATAATACAAATATAATACAGACATTTACAACAATCAAAGCTTTGAGGTTACAGTGATGAGTTGTAAAGTTTTAACTGTGGAGCACCGTGGTTGGATCAGCCTAGTGTTAAAGGTTCTAAAGGTTCTAAAGGTGCTGAAGGTTCTTCTGTGACTGACCAGCACATCATGGAGTGGGTGGGACTCTTTGACCAAGATGGTCTTCACCTTGGACAGGCTCCTCCTCTCTGTCACCACTGTCACTGACCTTGTGGATGAGTCTGTAGAGTCTGTTGGTGTCTGTGACCCTCAGTCTGTTCCTCCAGCAAACAACAGCGTAGAGGATCACACTCACCACCACTGACTCATTAAACCTCCTCAGTGTTTACAATGATGTCATAATTGTAATTAATTATCAGTTACATGATTACATTTAAATTTGACCCCAACTCTGACGTGCGCTAACCTGAAATATTGGTAAACATGTGAAAGGAAGACAGTGTTGCCAGTTCATTGCTTTTTAAATGTCTTTATTTGTTTGTATGATAAACGTGTGAGCTTCAGGGTTGCCAGATCCAGCTGCAGGGTTGAAGCCAAAACTGTAAAAACTTGAACAAAATGTCCTAAAAATCTAATTTTTATATAAAAACACCAGCTGTCACCAACAAAAGTCATCAATATAATAACAAAAACAACCCAATCTGGCAACGCTGACGCTCATTGGTAATTATTAGTCGATGTTATGTTGTTGGTTTTTGCACAGCTTTATTAATAGATGTGATATTTATTGGTGGTGAATGTTTCCTCTTATTACTAATGTTGCCTTAAAAGGAAAAATGTTGATCACTACGTCTGTGAGGGAGGAAACACACAGTAACACACAGTAACACACAGTGAAACACACAGTAACACACAGTAACACACAGTGAAACACACAGTGACACACAGTAACACACAGTGAAACACACAGTAACACACAGTGAAACACACAGTAACACACAGTAACACACAGTGAAACACACAGTAACACACAGTGAAACACACTGTCTCTTAGGAATCCTCCTCAAAGCTGAAAATAAACACAGAAAGAAAGAACAGCAACGCAGCAGAAATGCTTCAGAATTAGAAACTACCACTGACAAGACTGACAGTTAGACAAGACAAGAGAAAACAAGAGGAAACAGGACAAGATGAGAAATAACAAGATAAGACAGTATCATGCACTATAAACAACTAATTGGTGTGAATCTGCAAAGGAAACAAAAAGTAAAAAAAAAAGACACTAAGACGAGACAAAGTCTGTGAAGGGAAACGTTTCCTCCTGAACACGACTATCGTTCATTTAAGGGTTAAAGTCTTCTTATGTTTATTTATTAATAACAGTTAACATCACATGACGTCAGATTAGCTGTAAAACTTCAAAGGACAAGATATTTGCGGCTGCATCGTCATGGAAACCGTCAACATTTCACTGTAAAAACACGAGCTGTGATGTAAGGTGTTTTATTTTGAAAGTTTTCAAACCAAATGAAGAGAATGTTTTAATGTGAAGTTCTGACCTTTGTGTAGAAGGTTTATGAAGTCAAACAAACACTGAGGAATGAGTGTGTGTGTGTGTGTGTGTGTGTGTGTGTGTGTGTGTGTGTGTGTGTGTGTGTGTGTGTGTGTGTGTGTGTGTGTGTGTGTGTGTGTGTGTGTGGGTGGGGGTGTGTGTGTGTGTGTGGGGGGTGTGTGTGTGTGTGTGTGTGTGTGTGTGTGTGTGTGTGTGTGTGTGTGTGTGTGTGTGTGTGTGTGTGTGTGTGTGTGTGTGTGTGTGTGAGAGAGTCAGTCTGACACACTAACAATAAATGAAGGTCATCAAAATTAAATGTTTTTAGAGCTTAAGCTTTATTAAACCTGTAATAAAACATTTCACTGTTTATTGATATTTCTGGTTTTGTTTGTTTAAAGAAGTATTTTTGGGGCTTTTTTCTGTTCTTTTGTTTATTTATATAAAGGGATTTTTCCAGGAAGACACCAAATGAGTGAAATCCCCTGATGAACCACATGGTCCTAAAGCCTGTCAAACCAGGTGTTTAAATGTTCAACTTCCTCCTCTTTGTTCTCTCTCACACACGCACACGCACACGCACACGCACACACGCACACACACACGCACACGCACACGCACACGCACACGCACACGCACACACGCACACGCACACACACACACACACATTTTTTCACAAAACGTTATGCCTCAACCTTACCTCTGTTTTGGGCATTTTCATGTCTTAAGCCTGATTTAAGGTTCTGCATAAAAACCCTGCGGTAAGCGCACGTGAAGTTACGTGGAGGGCTGTGATTGGTCAGATTCAAACCTCAGCCCCGGTCTCTGCCTTTTCCAGTCACACCGCCATGTTTCACCTTTAGTGTAGCGTTGTTTCTACAGTGGACTGAGTCACAGAGAACAGAGACAGACTAACAGTACCAGAGTTTTATTATTTCATTTAATGCAGCACATGAAACACCGCCAAACAGAGTCAATCACAGACAAAAGGTGTGTTGACTGTTATTATCACTACTTGTGTGTGTGTGTGTGTGTGTGTGTGTTTTTTTTTAGTGTTTTTCGTTATCATTTCACCACTTAAACAGTCAGGGAAATATTTTTGCCCTCTTTGCCTGGATTTATTGCACTTCGTTGACCGCCCATTTTCACGGCAAATGATGCCTTCAGGGACATTTGTGTTTGTATAGTTTAGGAGAAACTCACTCACTCACATTTCAGTGATTTGTTGCTGTGGTATTCCATATCTTTACAATAGGTAATTTTCAAATAATTACAGTTTCATGACTGAAGGCTGTGTTTTTTTTTTTTTCAAATGTCAAATACGTGCTCATTTATAAAGTGACATTTTCACTTTTTTTTCTCATATAATTATTGCAGAAGTTATCCCATTGTGGCCTGGAACTGTTCCCCCAGGTTGGAATGCAATTTAATCATAATTATTATCTGAAATATCCTTATTTTAGAAACCAAGAGATGGAAAATCCTTGCAGACAAAGATGAAACCAGGTTACATGAGGAAAAATCACAGAACAAATACTGTAGTAATGGTTGTCGGGTTGGTGACCACATGCAAGTCTTTTAACTTAAAATGCTCTCTGGAGAATAGTAGAGCAGTAGTGCTTATAAATCCAGATGCTACTGCAAACACTCACGATGATGAATTATTACACAGGCACTCTGAAAGGGCTTGAGTTAAACTTTAAGCAAATAAGTGAGCAATTGTCAGGAATTTTCCGCGTCTCTTAAGAAAGTCTTCAGGTTCGTATGTGGCACATTTCACTTGATAAATGTTTGAATTTTGAACCACTTGGTTCATTGATCTACCGCCATACTAGCTTATCCGTACATAGTGCAAATGTCAAAACCCCAAAGACCGTGGGCCATTTTTGCCCCTTTTATGCAAAATCTTCCCATGAACCAAATCAGATGATCTGAGTTAAAATCACAGGCAAAAATAAATAGAACAGTTGTAAATACCTGCTGTACCGCTTGTATGGTTTTTAACTCAAAGGGAACTTTAATTATCCTATGTGGTCAGTGTTTATACCAGGTATATTAAAACCATATACACGGAGTTTGCAGGACCCTAGTGGTCAAAAGTTTTCATTACAGTTTTCCCAAATTATTTCGAAAAAGTACAATTCTTAATATAATTTATATAAATAGGTATAATAATATAAATTGATTCCAACATATTACTGTTAGTTTCATGTCACAGATGTTCGTTCTAGCTCAGGTGTGTAACTTTTCAGTGAAATGGTCTCAAACTTTTGAGACTTTAGGTTGGTTCTTCTTCTCTTGCGCAATTCTTCTTCACAATAAAATGGTGAAGCGACACTGCACCCAGCAGTTCACGTATGGTACTGCAGCAAAAAGTAAGCAGAAAGTGTCAACGCAAATTTTTGTTGTTAACATTGTCAGTTATGTTACTAATGATTTTAGCATTATTATATATGTTACACAGTGTGGTTGGCGGGAATCTCAATACGGTCTATATATTTAATTCCTTTTTTCTTTCTTTTGCCCCCCGGCATGAATTTCAAACTCCGCCTATGATAGAAAGCATACTAAAATCACTTGATATATCTTAGTTTGCATAAAATTGCAACAACAAAAAATAAATCGTAGGCCGTCATTGTTGTTTGCGTCACAATGCAACCTGGGTAGTTACATCAAGTACTAAAACAATCCTGATGCTGCAAGAGTAACCATGGATATACAGTATGTATTGAAGGAGTTGAGCTTGAAGTTGCGTCATGACTCCAGTTTTAAAGTCTTCCTTACTTTACATGGTTTTACCCAGAAAACTCATTAAAAATCTGGGTTTCCCAGAGACCCTGAATGCATCTCTGGAACATGTTGATTTAAAAGACCATAACTCTGCTAATATTTGCTGTATCTGAGAAATTCCACCAGTTTCTGAAAGCTAAGGAGTTGCTATTTAAAGCAATTTTACGCACATGTGACAAAATCATTGAAGACACCGCTTTGTTTTGGCTAGACACGCAGCAGCGAGATAAACCAAAAGTCCAAGATGGATTAAAAAAGACCAAATACTGGTGGATTAAATAAAAACCTTTTAGCGGAAAGACCCTCCTCGATGATAAAACCTCCATGGAGGTTCAGAGAGGGCTTTGAAAACAAAGGAGACACTGGGAGAAACTTAGAACGCAGGAAGTTAGCGTTAAAATTAGTACAATTTCTGGATGAATAAATGTTGTTACGCTTTTCTGTAGCTAGTCTTTACGTGTGTACTTTTTTATATGCTTTTTAAAACTTATGGACAAGAACAAGTTAGTTATTTACTATATTGTATTTTGCCGTTACAGGGTAGATTCAAGAAAACCTTGAGTACTTTGAGTTGGCCGAGGTGTCTTTTTGGAAATCAAAATATGGTCACTCTACCTTACTTAAAAGTTCTGCTGCTGGTTTATGAAAGGGTTTGGTCCAGAATACATGGTACTCCTTTTCTCTACTGCTTATTAGGAGAGAGAGAGAGTGATATATGTTTAATCATATTATTGTTGACCTTAACATAAACAGAGTTTGAAATCAGCAGTAAAAACTCTGTTTTTTAATGTTTTCTGTCAGTCATGTAAAGCACAGTGAAATGCCTTGTTTATGAAATGCTCCATTAATTGGCTGAACTAAATTGATCTGGACACGTCTGTACAGGGTCACATCCCCGATGACTTTGCACATTTTTATTTCAGCATATACAGTATCCACCAATGAAGGTCATCAGTGTTTTATTTCAAAATCCATCTGGTAAATTTACATTTGCTCACCAGACCTCTGTAAAGCTTTTGCGGTCAGGAATAAAAACAGCTGGGAAAACCTGTTTCCTGTACAACTGTTAATATCTGAAACTGGGATCTGACTCTATTGGAGTTTTCACACTCACCTGCACACAAAATCATGGAGAAAATTGTTTTTTAACAGATACAGCACTGTTTTTCAACTAATGATTTGAGCACTGATTATGAACATGCCCACAGGGAAGAGCACTCCACTGTCACAGCTTCCACTCAAATGACTGATGAGTGGCTGCAAGAAATGGACAACAGACAACTCACAGGAGCAGTATTATTGGATTTCAGTGCAGCATTTGACATTAATGATCACACCTTGTTGTTACAGAAATGTGTTTAGCCATTGGTTGCTCTCCAAACAAACCGTCTTATTTAATGGAAGTTTGTCTGAAGTAAAAGTGATGGACTGTGGAGTCCCACAGGTCTTGGTCCATTGCTATATTCAATATTTACTAATGACCTACCATTGACCTTAAAGGATGCTAACATTTTATGTATGCTGATGATTCAACAATTTACATAGCAAAACCCACAATATCTGCACTTAGTAGTGTTTTAAATCAGGAGCTTCAAGCAGTAATGAAATGGATAACCATCAATAAATTAGTTCTTAATATTAATAAACAAATAGCATTGTATTTAGAACAAATAATGTTACTGAAGGAACCCAAATGGAAATTACATATGAATGATGTGGCTTTAGAACAAGTACATGTAACCAAACTACTGGCAATAATATTTGATATTAAATTAACTTGGGCTAAACACATTGAAAAAATAATAAATACAATGGGTGGAAGTCTTGTTATGATAAGGAGATGCTCAGGCTTCCTACCTTTAAATGTAAGGGGACGTGTCATCAATAGATCAGTCAGGACCGCTTTAGTCAAATTAAATGATTTATTTACAATAAATGTGCATTAGGATTTGTATAGCGCCTTTGGGCACTTTACATGGATATGCATGCAATCGTATATTTGGCGGTATGGGTCTGTTCCGGGACCTCCTTGCCCTTTCTGCGAGCTTACGTGGAAAGTTGGAGGAAGGGAAAGCCCTCCTCCCTGACCTTCCCTGAGCCCTAGCTAAAGGCTAAAGCAAGGAGAGCGGTTAGCAGAAACCCCCTGGAACAGATCAGAGCATATGTTAATGACAAAAAAATGACACCCAGTGAGTTGGATACACACTGACCTGGAGGAGTTGGGGGGAGGTTGGTTGTGAGATGCTTGCTGAGGAGGTAAGAGGCAGGTGTCACGGTTTAAGGTGCTTCCTGTATGCTTTGACCAATAGGGAGCCAATCTGGGCCGTTGGTTGATTGGAAGTGTGACTGGCTTGACGTCCGCGGCCTGCCTGAACTAACGCTATGCTCAATTTTGGTTTCATCGCACTTGGACTATTGGTCGTGCGCTGCCACATCACACATACACAAACTGCAAATTGTGCAGAAAAAGGCAGCACAATGTCTACTGCGTTGTCCATATCAAACCAGTATAAATCAAATGCATAACTGTCTTTCATGGTTAAAGGTAAAGAACAGACTCACTGCCTCATTACTTGTTTTTATTAGGAAAATGTCTGCAACTCAACAGTCAAATTTTATTTTAACAATTGTATTTTAGTTTGTATGAACACGCGTATAAAACAAGACATGCTACGTAAGGTAGATTCACTCTACCTAAAGCAAAGACTAATAAGATGAAAAGTACTGTAATGTACAGGGTCATGGTGACATGGAATGCTCTTCCAAGACAAATTGTTCAAGAAAATAACACATCTAGATTTAAAAAACTACTTAAAGAACATTTATTAACAAAACAGTACTGAATACAGTTAATTAGGGTAAGTTTGATTCAGTTTGATTGATATATTGTAAATGTATATTTGCTAGATAACTAATCATCTGATTGTTAATTGGAACTAGGTCCAACTGTATGAATGTTGTTGTTTTTTTTTTTTTGTTTTGTAATTGTTTTAGTTGTTTGTTTTCTTTGTTGTGTGATATTATACAGTATGTGATTGTGTACTACACTAATGAGTCAATTGTATTGGGTGTGGACTCCAGGAAGAGTAGTGGTGGCTCTAGCCAAAGCTAATGGAGATCCAAATAAACCCATGGCTATGTTTTAGGGTCAACCCTGCACTGGTTGCAGGATCAAAATGCTCCTTAGAAACCATTTCCCAGTGACACTAATAGCCAACCCCAAATACTTTTCAATCACACCCAAACAAGATCTACTTTCATCATGAACTCAAGTTTCAGGCAACCCCCGATTCTAATCATTGACAGAGCCAATGATGTGAAAGTCAAACTCAGGTTTAAAAGTCAATCAGTTCTTAAAAATCCATGATTGTCCAACTTTAAAAACTGGATCACTGTTGCATCATACAGAAGAGAAAAAACATGTCTTTATGGATGAACTGGCTATCAACTAGAAATCATAGCTGCTGCGCAGCAATGGTCAGGGCCAGGCAATTTTAGGCAAAATAAGACAGTTACATCACCATTTATAGTCTAATATTTTTGATGCACTGGAGGAACAGTGTAAAGATGTGCTGTAGCAAGTTTGGTGTCAATTGACAACAAAAAAACTGTGTGAGTAGATGCATTTAATAAGTTCAACTGTTTTTGAAAAAACAGAGTGATGGACTCAAATATTTTCAATAGGTTTAAATGTCCAAAATGTTTCTTTGATATTGGGGTTCCATTTTGGTGAAAGCTGCAAACCTGTAGCACATATGATTGATTTGTTGTGAATTTTCAAATTGGACCATTGCTTTTGCAGCGGAGGTTATCTGAAATAGGGCTGAACCTTTGTGCACAACTTGGTGATTGTTCATGTATAGTATATAGGATTTCCTGAAAAGAACAAGAACATGCAGGATAACTATAAGTTATAAAGGTTCCTGACATCTAGGCTGCTTGACCCCTTAAAAATGAAGTTGCACTTCATTCAGTGTATGGTAATTGCTGTGCCAGCTTAAATGAAATAGTAATTATATTTGTGAGGGCAGCCTTTTGAAAGTCACATTTGCACATTTAATTACGGTTCATGCAGTGACTTAAAAGCAGTCCCTGCATGTACCGTACTCCCACTTACCATCAAATGGTAATTTATTCCATTGTTCCCCTTTCTAATGTGACTGGACAATCAACTCAGGATCTTTCTGTGCTTAAAATCTACGTAGGGCAGAACTAACATCACGGGTGGGCCTGTTAGGATATTTTACATATATTTTAGAAATTATTGAAATTGTCCAGGTTTCCAAGGGCCCTTGAGCAGAACTCGGGGAACACGTTAATTTAAATAAAGTGTCTATTCGTATGGTTGCCGTATGTTTACCAAGTGCAAGTACGTAGCGTCTTAAGGTTAGGGTTAGGTTATACCCTATATCGCAACAATTTTTAGGGTTAGGTTTACGGTTAGGTTTAGTCTTAGTCAGTGACTTAAACTGGCCAATGAGGGACGCTGCGTAAGGATAGAATGTTGGTATATTGACACGGCAATATGCATGGTGTCATTACGATTTTTTACTCACACGTGACGGAATTATTAAGATGCTGAGAGAGAGAGAGAGAGAATAATACATACATTTTATATAGCGCTTTTTTGTGAACTAAAGTCACTTAAGATTGAAAAGGTTATTTGTTGAAGTGTATATTTAATGATTATTTACTGTTCTGTAAGCCTTGAGGTTTTTGTTATAGTTTTAATGTCTAGGAGGTGATGTTTCTCATTGTTTCAATGACTAAGAGATTTTAAGAAGGTTTATATGAGATATTTCAAAGACAGACTTTTATAATGCACAATAAAGGTCTTTGTTTTAAAGACAGTAATCATTTTTTAAACATATTATTTATTATATTGTATTTTGCAAGGTAGATTTAAGAAAACGCTGGGTACTTTGAGTATGCCGAGGTCAACTTGTGTTCTCTTTTTTTGGAAATCAAAATGTGGTCACCCTAGAATTTCCACGATCAGATTATTTGTAATGCTAACACTTTTTTCATTAATGGAAAAGAAATTTGCGGCATTGTGATGATTAAGACAAGCAGACTGGGCTGAGCTAGTGCATCCACTGATGAACATAGCATGTATGCACTAATGTATCCTGTAGCCCTGTGGTGGAAATTAAAATGAGATCACATGACCCTGCACAGCATTCGTCCCCCCCCCCCCCTTCAACCGAAGGCCGCGGCAAGGCTGCAGGCGGAGCATCCAGCTGTTGTGCCAGTTGTGTGGTAAACACAGCGAGGATTAGCCTCTGCTATTAAGCTCGGAGATAATGATTTGAAACGGCCCAAGGTCGGAGGTCAATTGCATAGGTGGTGTTCAGTGGGCAGCATAATGTGCAGCACACATCCTGTCTGTTGTCAAATATAGAGGGACCTCGGATCCGGGTCGCTGCCTCAGCATCCCTGACTGGGGCGGATGCATCTGACGCACACATTCACACACAAAACATATCATTTATATCTTTGATTAGAGCAAAAAAACACTAATTGCAACTTAATGGCAAATATTTATGTTATAATGTAGCCAATAAATCAAACTGGGTCAACAGAGGTGTTTGCCAACGTAATGGACTTTAAATGAATGTTGCAGTCTGACAACAGCACAACCAATAAGGATCATTATTAGGAGTATGTCAACATGATATTAGAAAATATATGAAGTGAAATGAGTCATTTACAGATTTATCACAGCAGAAGCTGGAGGTATAAATAAATGTTTTTGATTAAATACGAGAGTCCCAACACTATTCTGGGTTTCTAATAGCTTCTGATTAATGCTATGCTTGTGTTCATTATTTTATATTTGGGCTGTGGAGGATTTTATTGAACCAAATAAATAAGAAATCTGAAAATACCTTTTTTGGTAACACTTTACTTCAAGTTTTATACATAAGGCTGATATTACGCTGTCATTGTTTGTCGTTTGCTAAATTATGACACCTTTGGAGCTATGTTGGCATTTTTAGGGTTAGGTTAGAGAGGGGTTAAGTAGGGTTAAGGGTAGGGGTTAGGGTAACAAAGAATTAGGGTAACAAACAACACTTAGGGGTCTAATCGCCCTTCTGGACTTAAGCGCTTTTTTGATGATGTCATTTTTTTGAACTGTCTAGAAATCACGGAACCTGGAGTATTCCCAACTCTTGTAAATGTCATTGAAATCCGTGAAAATGATAAAGTTCACTTTTAATTTGAAATACTTTTGTTGATAAACAATGTAACAGGTTGATTAGATCACATGACTGCACTGTGAGGATCGGCCACAAAATCTCTCTCCTTGATCAGCGCTTCATCATCATCATCATCATCATCATCATCATCATTCGTGCACATTACATCACATCGTCATCATCAGCATCATTTGTCATCAATGTTTCACTTGTTGTTCTGGCGTGCTTGTCTGACTCCCCCCTACCACCCCGGGGACAGCATGACAATGTCACTTTGGATCAATTCTTTCCGGGAATCTCCTCTGCAATATTATGAGTCCGTGTGGCCTAAATTGTAACTAAGTCCATATTTCTAGTGCAATCTAATGTTTCACCTTATCAGGGTGCTACACCTATTCCTGTGTTAGAAGCGCGTAGGGACTTACGCACACCAGAGAATGTGTGTAAAGCCAGATTTGAATGGGAACACCCACATTTTAGGGCTGCTCCACCCACAGTGCGTAACTGGGATGGAGCCCCTAATAAAAGCCTTCATTATGAGATCATAATAAAGCAAATATTTAGGATTTTCTTCCATAGATATTAGTCCATGTTGAAGTGATGCCCGTGTCATGTTAACGTAATACTAACATGTTGTTACCAGGACAAATTTCGACTTCAGAAATCAGTTTCTATCAGTCTTTGTGACTGACGTTGCCACTCAGCAGCACTTAATAAACAACAAGCTAACAGGGTGGTGTGTGATTGTTAACGTTCTTGCTCTGGTCTGAGATCCGTCTCTGAACCTCCTCAGCAACACAAAAACAACTGAGCTCAGCGCTTGCCAAATCTGTCATGTCCAATCACTTTGTATTAGGAACTTGTTTAACAGCCACGACGTGTCTCACACCTCACTTACACAAACAGCTTTTCCTGCACAAACATGTTGCTTTTAAAAAAAAGCTAAAAAAACTCCCACTCCAATGAGAAGACAGTGAAGGATTATACATATTCATTACCAGTGCGTGTATTGTCATGTCTCAATGAATACCAAGTGAGGCTAAGACCTCTTTCTAAAGTGAATCTGAGATATTTTTGAGACACTAATGAACAAATGTATAGTAGCTAAAAGGGCAGGATTATGGACTTTGACAACAATGCGTCCGATATGGCAGCAGCAGAACGATGAGGCCTCATTAGGAATGATCGCTGAAAGCCATGATGCACAAATACCACGAGGTAGCACCTGCTGCTTTTTTTTTACAGGCAAGACCACACATTTTCCTCCCAAACACACACACACACACACTCTCTCTCTCACACACACACATAGGGTTTGTGGAAGCTGCTGCTCGGGTGCAGAGAGGGGCCCACTTTTGGTTGGGGGTCTTTGTCCCTCTTTCATAGGCTCTGCTTCCCTCTGATGATGGAGCCATTGTCCAAGCAGCCAGTGGACCTGCACCATTCAGACTGGGTGATAAAGCCCCCATTCACTAAACCAAAGGCAGAGAGGGGGGGGGTTGAGGGAGCGAGGGGAGAGAGGGTCTGGTGGAAGCGTTGAAAAGCAAAAAAATAAATGGAAAGAAGAAATGTAAGAGGTTGAAAAAGGTTAAAGGCTACAGAGAAGGATTTGAGAGATTTCTGTACAAGGTTAGTGGCAAAGTGTGTAAAAAGCTATAAACTAAGTGGTTAAGGGATCGTTTTGAAAAATCCAGTAAATAGAATTAAATTAGGGTAATAAAGATGATGAATGTGTTCTTTATTTAAATGGTTCTCCTGGTCTGCTGCTCGTACTCAGCACATGCACGGACGCTCAGGTCGCTGCTGCTAAAGTACAAAAACAGTGAAATTAGTAAATCTATGTGAATTACATCAGAGCTTCTCAACTGGTCTCACCCTGAGACCCACATTACGTCACAGTCATTAAATCACGAACCACTTTTTTTTTTAGAATTTGTTTTTCAAAAACACCAGTTGAAAACACACATCTATAATCTTTTTTTAAACATAAATCTATATTTTTCTGTGCAACATGCATTTCACAGCATGCCTGTCAAAAGAAAAGTTTCTAAGTCCAACATAGGAGACATAAAGTTTTTATTTTTGACCGGCTCTCCACAACCCACCCATTGCAGGTCTGTGACTCACTTTTGGGTCCCGACCCACCAGTTGAGAATCCCTGAATTAAATCAATTGTGCTAATCTAAATCATTAACTTATTCTTTTTAAACTGAACCATTGAAACAATTCAATGAAATTAGTTTAAATCTTTTAATTATTTTATTTCATTTATTTAAAAAAAAAAACAAAACAAAAAACAATGTTATTTCCCAGATCTGCGAGAACTTAATGAATGCTAACATCACTGCACAACATTTGACTTGCACAACATTTGGCTTCAGCTTGGCGAATCTCTGCTTGCGTAACGTATGCAGACTTTTGTTTTTAACACGTGTAACTATGCAACAAGACCAAACATTCCCAGTTTTTTTGGCCAGAATCAAAAAGGAGCAGAAAAAATATATATATATATATATATTTTTTTTTTAAAAAGAAAAAAGTGAAGTCTGTCAGTGACATGCAGAGGCGGAAGGAATGAGATGCTGCTGAGAATGTCACACAGCAATCGGTCATGCCCGCAGGGCTTGGCCTTGATGCAGCCTCTCTTCACTTTCCTCTACAAGATTAGAGGGGTGAATGGTGAGCCCTCATCCTGGTCATGCATTTCCACCAGGCTGCTACTCACTGGGAACAGCAGAAAGCAGTCAGACGTGGTAAGAAAGCAGCCAAAGGGCCACAGGAAGACATGGACTGAGGCAATGGAATATAAAGGGCGAGGAAAGAAAGAGGCTGTGAGTCCCTTTAGACTGTGACTGCCTCTTTGTCTCTCACTGCAATCAAAACACTGATTTTTTTTTTTTTTTTTCTTTCTTTTTTTGGAGTGATTTGAAAGCCGATTTGCCTCAAAGTGATTTCACACCCAAATATTAAATCACTTACCATTTGAAGTCATGATGTAAAAATAGTAGCTTGGACCATGAGAAAGTATTAAACAGATTGTGTGCACTATATTTAGATAAAGCGCGCCGATGCAGTGCGTTGCAGCCGAGGTGCTCAACACAACATAATCTGTGCTGAGCCCATCCCGAATGGTTCATGGTAAAGTGCAACAGCCTGGACGCATTAATGCTTCCGTCTAGCTCTATAAACAGCATTTACATAAAATGTGAAATCAGAGAAGTGGAAGAGTCCACTGAGAGCAGGCCTTTTTAGCTATTCACATTAGATCAGTGTTTTTACTGCCACTGAGCCGTTATACAAACCGCTGTACGATCACAGATTATCACCTGTGTTAATGCTACACAGCTGTTTCTAAAATGTGAATTAATATTAAAGCAATTTTTCAGGACAAATTATCATAAAGGTGCGTTGACACCAAAGGTGACTTCAGCAAAAGAAAAAAATAGAATAAATGTATACACCGTCTCGAGATTCGCGCCAACCACAATGTGTGTAACAAAAAAAAATGCATAAATAATATTAGTAACATAATTGAAAATAATGAAAATTTACATCGACGCGTTGTTTAATAAGGTAAATTCATAAAATCAGGCCGGCGGCCACTTTCTGCTGCAATACCGTATATGAACTGCTGGCCGCAGTGTTGTTTCAACTTTTAAATATTGTAAAAAATTATTGCACAACAGAAGAAGAACCCACCTAAAGTCTCAACGGATTGGGATCATTTCACCTAAAACTTATACTAGCATTTTTAAAAGAACACAGAACTAGGGCTGGGGGCGATTTTGCCTTCGATTTTTTTTTTTAATGCACTAAAAAATTATTGCAGACAACAGATATATTGTCAAAAGTGCAACTTTACTGCTGTGGTTGTCCTCAAGAGTTAAAATGCATATAACAATCCCAAAATAAAAAGTAAATGAGGCTCTGTCATTCAACTATTTCAAGCTTTAACCCAGGTTTAAGCAAAAGTGCAACAGCAACTTCACAGTAGCTTAAATTTTCTGATTAATTAAAAAAAATAATACTTTTCCCTTAGCATCTCAGCATAGTGTCTGTGACATACATATAGTCTACTCAAAGGGTAAACAAATGTAAACAAAGAGGGGGCTGGCTCACATCGCGCTACGGTAACCCACAAGGACGGAACACAAAAAAGTCAAAAAAGTCAAAAAAAAAAAAAAAAAACTGTAATGGGAAAAAATAAAATACTTTTTTTTTTTTTTTTTTTTTGCAAAATAAAAATTGTTTTTATCCACAAATTCGATAAGTTCATTAAATCGATTTTTTGCCCAGCCATAAAAAATGACAAAAAACACATATATTGACTCAAAAAACACACAAAACCACAATACACTACATAATTGCTCCAAAGACACACAAACTATTAACAAAATGACAGGAAAATACAGAAAACAACACCAAAAATGCAGGAAGTGACTTTAAAAATGCACAAATCGGCAACAAAAATGCAGAAAATGACAGAAAAATACCAAAAAAGTACACCTTAAAGACAAAAGTTAACAAAAACACACACAATTACTCCAAAAACATACAAAATAGCTAAAAACTGACAAAACACCAAAACCACAAAGACAAAAAAAGACAAAATGCTTTTTCCCCCCAGTATTAATGCTCTGATTGGTCATTATTCTGAATGCTGACATGAATGTTGATCATGTGACCCTCGGATCTGATACAATCACGTTTGTGGTCTCCGTTCATCAGTGAGAGATCGCTAACTCATCAGACAAAACCCAAAGCAGTCATGGGATTTAAGGTCAAAATAGGACGGGAACGTTCTCCAATAGTAAATAAAAAATGATGATAAATATACGGCTGTGCCAACATTCCTCTGGGAGCCCATTAGTGTGTCAAAGCAATGGGCTGTTTCAGGGGAGCACTTTAGTGCAGTTTTAATTTTCATTCTGTCATTTTAATCCAGACACTGAATCCATTACGTGCCTGATATCTCACTGCCTCATTTGTGAGCGGCCATTCAGAAAAGGCCACAATAGATTTAACAGGTATCAGGAATAGTAGCGCAGCAATTATGAGAGCAACTAAACAAGCATTTACATAAATCCTCACACAAACAAACCGTCAGTGCTCACACTCGGACAGAAATACTCAAACGTCCATAGACGTCTATAGGTTATGATTGTAATTACAGGCGGAGGAGAGGGGGGACACAGGAAGTGCTGAAACCGTGTGGTGAGTAAAGCCACATGGAGGATGTGTTTTTACAGGAGTCATGGATGTGTTTGGGACTTTCATAAACACGGAGCAACAGGGCCCGGAGACAAACCAAGAGGCAGAGAAAACAGAGAAATGTGGAGCGAAGACAAGAAAAAGGATGAAGTGGGAGAGGAAAACATGACAGGGACAGTCAGCCACAGCAACGACAGAGACAAAAGAACTCCAGTTACTGTAAAACACTTCAACTCCAGCATACATTTGATATATTTAACTGGAGTGAGACGGGGGGGGGGGAAAGACACTCAAGGTTTTGTATTATTTGTGTAAGGGATGGTATAGAGCAAGAGTTGGGAGGAAAGGGAAGGCGTTTTGGGGGGAGGACGGAGCAGGAGGAGTAGGTAAAGTACAAATTTGGTTCCGCACAGGCTAACCACACGCTGAAAGACTGTAATTTGGATTTTCCCAGAATAGCCAGTAAAAGAGGCAGAGAGGAGGGACAGAATAACATAAACTCTTTAGCAGCACGCAACACACAACACACACAGACACATACACAACAACAGCCTTCCCCTAGGACGGACAACACAACACAAAGCACAACATGCATACAGTGGCACAACTTCAGGCAAACACACACACATATAATGTCTACGTACGTCCAAGCGGAGAAGAACAAGATGTTCACGAGCTGAAGGGGAACAAATAAGTGTCAACATGGTTTTAAATCTGGGTTACAGCCAGGGTTGGGGTCAATTACATTTGTCAGTCATAATTATGTATTTCATTACCCATGTTCAATTACGATTACAATGACCAGCATTTTTTCCAATTACAATTAAATCACAATGATCTTTTATTCTCAGAAAGTCAATTACAATTATGTTCTCAATTACTAAGGTTCAATTACAATTACTGAGCCTGAAATAAATAACCTAATAAAAGTTAACCTTCCTTGTGTTAGCTTTCTGTTAGCATCTCTTATGATAACAGGTCCTAAATCAGCTGTAAAATACACTAAAAACAAATCATCTATCATCTATTTATTGGTTTCCTTAATTGTCAGGCTTCCTAATCAATGAAAATATAGGTTTTAATATTTTTGGTATGGGTGTCTGAGCCTTTTTTTTTCAGTATATCCCTCAATTTCATTTTTTTTAAATGGTAAATGTGGCAAAACGTGATATGAAACATATTTTAATAATTGTTAACTACATACTGTGTGTGTAGAACTGTACATGGAACTGTAACATGGTTCCCCAGTTATGAGTTAAATTATCATTGACAATTTTTTTTTTTAGAATTTCATGGCAATTACAATTACAAAGTTAAGTATCTAAACTCAATTGCAATTTAATTATGATTACGACAGCAACGGGTTTTTAAAATTACAATCACAATCATGACGTAATTATATTTGTAACCCTGGTTACAGTGAACACAAAGTGAGGAAGCATAGAGACGAGCATCCTTTACACATGGACACAAGTCAAACCTGTAATGCTCACTCATGTTTGTTTAATCTGCACAAAAGCCAAAGTATAACCACCCAATGCTGCGGTTCCACACGGGGACTGTATTCTTCTGTCTATGCAGGGCGGAGAAAGTCACTGCAGCTTTGTTGTGACTCTAATGAGAAGTCCAGTGTTAAACAGCTACATTATTCACCTTCTCTTTTATACGAGTACATGTTGAACGGAATAATGTTTCAGTGTTGGCAGTGGCACAAATAGCACAACAATTATAAAACTGAAGGCAAAGATGTTTGGAGTCGAATGCGCTTAAGGGTGCCTGTAGCTACAATATCTACAACAAAAAACATGTTTAATGTAGAAAGTGTCTATTCGTACGGTTGCCGTAAGGACAACCCCCGGTGCAATTGGTACGTTTACCGAAGTACACATCTTAGGGTTAGGGTTAAGGTTAGGGTTAGGTTTAGGTTTGATTTAGTCTTAGTCACGTGACCTAAACTGGCCAATGAGGGGCGCTGCGTATGGATAGAATGTCGGTATATTGATACGGCAACCGTACGGATGGCTACTGCCTTTAATGTATTACCAATAAACAAAATATGAGCACCTTATTATTAAAAAACACATTAAAAGGACTTTTTAGAACACCGTCGGGCATTAAACTATGGAGAGCCGCCATTTTGGATCAATATGATGCACTTCAGTTCATCGCCGCGCTTGTTGCTTTAAATAACTGGTGCATTGTGGGAGGTAGAGGTACAACAGGTCTGTTTACATTGTGGGAAATGTAGTTTTTTTGTTAGCTTTTGGTGCTAAGCAGCAGTGTCTAACCACTCCTTAAGTGATAAAAGTGCACCTTCCAGGTTGTATGTTAGGAGAGGATTAAATGTTACCTTTCTCACCAACTACCTGCTTCTTGCGCCGACTCAGCATGCATAATTGCGCCGACTCAGCATGCATAATTAGCCTAACGGACAGAGCTGTTGTGAGCAGCGGAAACGAGGCTGTGCAGTTAGGTATTGGAAGTGAAGTGAAGCGCTCCATGTGCAGCGTAGTGTGGAGTGATGCAGCAGTGGGGTGGTTAGACTTTATTGATTAGTTCTGGGCTGACCATTGGAAGTCTTGTATTTCCTGCTGAAGTCATCAATCCATGATTGGGTTTAGGTAGTTTACTTAAATAAACTATTAGTTGACAAGTGACGAAGAAAAAGCTTAAAGCTGGTGGAGATTATGTTTTTATCAGATAAAGACATGGTTCAGGTCTCAATGATCAATAAACCCCAAAATAACCCAAGGTTCACAGGAAGTCACCTTTTGGAGAGTTTTTGGGCGAAACACAAAAATCACAGTAAGAAAGAAGTAAAACACTTTCCTGACATTACGCTCATTATTATGACATGATACCTGACAGTTGCACGAATAAGGTGGCATCATTAAGTGTCGTTCGTTACCCTAAGCCACTATATCCCGCCACCCAACCCAAAAAATGACAACATAGCTCTAAAGGTGTTATGATTTATTGAACAACACTGAATGACAGCATAATGATACCCTTCATGACACCGTATTCATGTTAATGACAGATAATGAACGCATAATGTCAGCCTTATGTATAAAACTTCAAGTAAAGTGTTACTAAACACTTCAATGCATCCGTCTACAGGACTTCACATCCCACAATGCAATGTGCGAAACCTTTCCGACAGTCACTAAGAGAGTGTTTATAGTGGAGATTAAAACAAACTTCCAAGCGTCCATTTTAATCTTTGACATCTTGATCTTGGATTTATTGATTAGTCAGGCCTACACTGTGTTTATTTAATTAAAAAATATTGCCCTCAGCTTTAAACATAGACTAAAAAGGCTTATAATGCACTAAACCCAGGAGGTCAGTCTTTGATCCTGGAGCAAGGCTTTGATAAGCACCGCTTTAATGAAAATGCAAGATAAGCACTAATGCACATTATCCGGAAAGAGACATTCTCTTACTTTATCTCTCTGCCTCTGTCCAGTCTGAACTCTTTTCTATAACAGTCATTAATGCATTTACAAGGATGATTATACTTTACACTTGTTTTCATTCAGTTTACCATCCAGTGACATATTCATTGCTTTAGTTTTCCGTCGGTGTACATTTCCAACATATTTGCCATTTTAGCAGATCACCTCACTTTGACAAGTCACTAATATTTTAGCTCCATCCTACAACAGCTGAAACCTATAATCTCATCAGCAGCATTGGTGTCATGGCTGATTTACGAACCAGTGATTACCGCTGCTATACGGGCCTGTAACACGCTGTGCAGACTGGGTTATAGATATCCATCTCTTTAAAAAAAAAAAAAAGAAAACTTTCAGCCTAGTGTCACTGCTTCAGACAATGCTCAGACGTGCACGGTTCACAGCAGGTGTCTCTCAAACTTAGCCGTAGCTTGATATATGCACGCATTCTGAACAACTGGACGCGAGTGTCGTGGAAAAGCTCTGCAGGAGACGACAAGCTGTCCAAAAAACTGACAGCACAGATTGCTGAAGAGCATAAACAAAATGTCAGTCCTGACTGCTGGGAAGAAAAGGTTAAAATAAATTCTAACCTGTCACAACTCCCATTATCTGTTTTACATTCAGCCTCATTTCTGAGATGAAGGTAAATTATACCCTGGCCAAATGAAAGCTTATTTCAAACAATCATTTGTTCCCATTTCAACACGTGAATCAATATGTAGCTCCATGCATCATAAGAAAACTATAGCTGGGTTTTCCATTAACCTTGGAAATGCCCAAAATCTAAATAGCGCAATAAAAACTGGTAATGGTAACGCCTGAATTAAAAACACACTCAAATGCCACTAAAAAGTTGTTTTCACGAGGAAGAATTTCAGACGTTTCTATGTTGAAATGTATCACAAAAATGCAATGTAACACTTTTTACGCATTATACACGTCACCAGAACGTGACGTACCTGGTCACATGACAGCAAACAACAAAGGAAAACAAAGTATTATAAGGGGGTTTGGCTCAAAACAACCTTCAATGGAAACACGTTCAAAACGCAATTATACTTTGTCGACATTTAGAAATATCGCTTTTATTTTGCAAAAATCTGGAAACAGCTGCAGAAATCTGCTTTCAAATGAGAACAAGAAAAAGTGAAAAGGTCATTCTAGATTCTATTGATGCCATTTTCACTTGATTAAAGTCTTAAAACCATTTCATTTTATTGTTGTTCGGTCATTTTTTTACTTTTGTAGTTCACACTGTCCGTTGATCATTTTAAAACCAAAAACAATCATTTACTCAGTAAGGGTGTGGTGTAGAAATGTAATGAATTACTTTACTTCTTTTAAAACGTAAAATGAACAAGAAATGTTACTCAACAAATTACAGAATCAGAATCAGAATCAACTTATTGACCAAGTAATGTATTGAATACACACGAGGAATTTGTCTTGTGACTGTGCTCTCTCTGATAGTGTAAACATTTAAATAATAACAATCAACTAGAATAAAGAAAAATAAATAAAAAAGAAGTATAAACATAAATATAAAGAGTAGTTAGACTAATATGTGCAACTAATAAAATAAGACAATAATAATAATAATAATAATAATAATAATAATAATAATAATAATAATAATAATGAAATGAAATAAAAATACAATAATAATAAGATAATAGTGCAGTAGTGCAGGTGACATTTAAATGAAAATATTATGTCCCTCAACATTCACAGTGACAGGTTGATCCAGGGTTGTTATGTTTAGTTCCATGGTTATTTCACAGTGACAGAAACAGGTCTGACGCTCTACAGGTACCCACAAGCAACTCAATTACAGTAACGTAAGTACATGTAATTCAGTACTTTCACCTCTGCAAACTTACACGATCACTTCATCTGTTAGTTTAAACGTTAATGTCCAAAACTGTAAATAATTAAATATCAGTGACTGATGCCATCATAGCGTCAGCTCGCGTTTTGTTTCAGCAGGTCAAGCGTAAGAAGTGGGTCAGCTGTTAATCTGAACTGGGTCACGTCGCCCCGCTGCTCATGGCCCCTTAGGCCAGTCAGTATGGCAGAGGGCACTGTCCTCATTAACAAACAATATTCTCCACTCTTGGATTATCAGTCTGTGTCCTTTTGTCTACGAGGGAGAGATGGAAAAGATCAGGACAGAAAAGAATTCTGGGGAAATAACATTTCTTTCTGTAAAAGAACACCAGCCACGGTTACATGATGGGTGTGTTTTAAATTCGGAATTAGTTATTCCGAATTAAATCATTCGGAATTAGTGTTTTGCTTCGTGTTTACATGGTAACAGTAATTCCCAAACTGAGATTTACATGGAAAACCAGTTTATTAGATAATTCCGCTTTAGGTCTAGGGGTTGGGAAGGCTCTGATTAGACACGTCTATCAGGAAAAACACACAACAAACCTCATCATTGTCGGCTATAACACAGATGACCACAGATGAGAACTGTTTTCACCTTTATTCTGATTGTAGTTTAGAAGCAGCAGCTCGATATTAACACGTGGTTTCAGTTTGGACCGTGGAACGGAAAAGAGATAGGAACTAATCACCAGTAAAAAGCCCAGTAAACCTCTGGAAAACAATCACCAGGAATACATTTTTGCCCTGGTAAAGACAGTAGCTCTAACAACAGGTAAAATGATAAACTGGTGATATTACAGCCTGTACATGCAGTACAGGGGACGCATTTACTCCGCCTCCGGGTCCTAGTGCCTGCCGTTCTGTTTACCAAGGTCCGTGTGTGTTCAATAAGTCCGTGTGTGTCTGTGTGTTTTATGCATCCGTCCATCCACTCTTTTCATTATATCCATGTCTTTTAAGGCTCTTATTAAATAGTCTATGCTGGAGTCCGGGCCGCCGCCATCTTGGATTATGTCGTCACCAGCGCGTCATCGCCACAAGTCGCGCAAGCGCAAAACGATACGAATTATAAGTGGCTTCAAAGAAAGAGGAATGATCTAATTCAGGAATAAAATCAGAATAAACCAGCTACTTCATTCAGATTTAAGTTTAATTCGGAATTAAATTAGCATTAGGAATTAAGTGTTTACAAGGTCAGGTTAAAGAGGGATTAACTTTTATTCTGTTTTAAAGAGGAATTAAAGCTCCCATGTGAACGTGGCCAGTGTATAGAGTTTTCCCATTACTGCCAGGTTCTGTTTGGTCTTAGTTGTGTATAAACCCTTGTTTATTCTCTTTTCAAGTCCAGCTTCATGTTTGAACTCTTGTCTTTGTGTTCCCAGGTATTCCTGCTCGTGTCTCCACCTGTGTTTGGGTTGAGTGATTAGCTGGTTCATGTTTTAACACCCAGGTCTGGCTCGTTCCCAATCAGGCCTCCGTCACTATTTATCTGAGTCTTTGGACACAGAATGGTTCACTGTGTTGTTATGTGTGTTTTGTCTCCTGTTCCCTGGTTTTCCAGTTTATAATAATTAAACATTGACTGTTATTTTGAATGCTATGCCTGCCTGTTGCCTCAATCTCTTGCTGCATTTGGGTCCTTCACCACCACCACCACATCTCTGCACCATGATATTTTCTTTCTGTAAAATAACACTATATTAGAGTTTAATAAGACCAGGGGTGTCAAACTCATTTAGTTCAGGGGCCAAATACAGCCCAGTTTGATCTGAAGTGGGCCATAGATTTTAGGCAGGTAAAAGAGCAAATTCAATATGAATGTGCTGTAGTTTGCACTTACAGGTGTTAATTACAAGTTAAGTATATAAGAGACTAACAATATTCAAGCACTAAGTGGCCTTAAACTTAAATTTACTTACATTTCCTTGATATTATATAAGTTATTGAACCATTGACATTTATTTTAGTAGAATAAGTTGAGAAAATTTGCAAGATTTTGAAAAGTTCAGTTTTTTTTCATCAATTTGAGATTAAGACATGACTGCCATGTGATATAAGCATGGTAAATTTACAAAATGGTATCCATGTGTATTTGGATGGGCTGAGATATCTACAATTGAATTATTTATTTATTTTTATGTCTTTTACTGTCTCCTGCAGGCCCAAATTTGATGTTCTAAAGAGCCAAATTTGGACCTTGAGTTTGACACGTGCATTAGAGAGATAGAGATATCTAGATAGGTACTTTATTTATCCCAAGGTTAATTCATTAAAGTACATTTTTTTTTAGCACCAAAATAGACAAATACTTGCATCCATGTATCTCATCTACAAAAAAAGTATCATCTAGGGTACAAGTGGTATAGAAAAGGAGAGGGGTGGCTTTATAAAAAATACCCCATAATCTACTACACATCAGTTTGTTTTTAATTTGAAATATTCCTATTGAGTTGAAAAGGAAATATATAATCCATCTGTGTAAAATGTTGGCAAACGCAGTGGATTTCATAATGTTTGAGCAGAACCGCTCCTTAGTACACTCCTTAGGCCTATCGACTATAAACTGTCAGGACTTGCATTTACAGTACAACCATAATAGAGTCACGAATGATACCACCAAGTGAATAATTTCCTAACTCTATTGCAAAATTGACTGTAAAACAGTCTTTATGTTGTTCTCGAGGTTTAATCAGCTTAATGTTATACCGTTGTTCTATTTCACTAATGCTAAAGGAAATCCTTTCTTCCAGGAGGATTTTGTTTACTTGCTTTTAAGCATGTGTGATTTTATGGTTTGTGGAATAAAACAAAAAAACAAGGAAGAACCCAAAACAGCCGGGCTGCAGTTAGTCACTACGAAGATGAGTCAAATAATCAGAAAACACAAGCAACACCCGCAGCTATGCGTCACTGAGCTCTGTCGGAGCGCCGCGGCTGTCCTTCGTGGCGCTTTCAGCAGATTTTTGAAAGATATCCAGCACATCTGCAATTTTCATCCTTCATTTGGTAAAGCAAATAACCTAAAGGGAGAGCATCCAGGACCATGAGCCAGATCTGGCTTCGGTTGTGTGGTCTGATTTGATTTGAGATTGGATTTCATCACGAGCAGTAAACAAGCTGGAGGGCCCCATATTGGAGTCTGGGGGGAAAAAACCTCAGGTTGTCACATGGAGTCATTCAGATGGGTTTCACTGCATTGTTATTCACAGCATGTGGGGTAATGCATGGCCCTTTAGTTTCTTGTTTGGCGCTTCAATGGTGATTGCTCTTCTGCTGGGATTCCAAAGTCAGCAAGCGAACGAGCAAGTGGGTACGAGCACTTACATGTCAGCTTCCTGTTAGTCATTTAGACCACATTGTAATTTAAATAGTGGTGACATGTACTCAAGATTGTGACCGGGGACTTTCACCATGCCAGAATGTAATAGTCTTCTTGTTTTTTTTTGACCACATTGTTTTTCTACCCGTGACATTTATCCTCCCACTAATGCAAAGGCAACTTAATCCCACTGTTTTTTGTTTTTTTCACTTCCAAGGTCATTTTTGGCAAGTCAAAACTACATTGAACATGAATAAATCTTTCCTATAGTGCACACTGACAGTTGTGGTCTTTGCTCAGCTCTAAGCCAAATATCTTAGCTCATCATTTTGAATCAAGGGATCATTTCTCATATTTTTTATGCTCCTAAAACTAAAAAAAAAAAAAAAGTACATGAAAGATTATTATCACTGTGCTGGAAGGGTTCAGGTGTGTTTTCCTAATTGTAAACGTGCTGCAGGCCATTAAAAAAACACACTGAATGTGCTCACATGCAGAAGAAGTCAATTTAATTTGCACGAGATGAACACATGTTCATGCACATGCTTCAATGCACAACATCTTACAAAGCACAGCGATTTATTATCATATACAAAAAAAAAAACAATAATGAAACACTGTGTTTTAATTTAAGCAATCACATCAACAACAAAAAAAGGTCTACCCAGGCACATGAACACAAACACTTTAAACACTCAAAGGTCATTTTCATTTGAATTCTACACTGACCAACATCTGAACTGACAGATTAATCGAACTCACACTCATTTCTATCGATTTCTTTCTCTTATTTGCCCTGGGCTGTTATTGTTATTGAATTAATTTAGTTATTGTATTTCACAATGTCATGCGAGTATAAAGCATGGATGCAAAAACGACAAGGGCCGGGGCTGTAATTTATAATGAATCCCTTAGATATGCAGAGAAAAATGTCTTTTCAATGGCCTGTTCCCTCACAGTTTGGATGCTTGTGCATTTTCCGTCTGTGGCGCTAAAACAAATCTATTGTCCTCATCCAGCTCTGAATTCAGATGACTTGGATGTTATTGTTTCCTAATCGTTTGTGTTCGGAGTCATTTAGTGGGTGTCAGTTCTGAATGATAGTCTGCACTGTCACGTTCCAGTAAGAAAGCCATCATTCAGTCAAGCCTGGGGTTTTCTGTGGTGGTTTTAATCCCCTTTAATTCCACTTCGTCGGTTTTGTTTTCTGGGTCAAAAGGAGGAACTATGTGCAGTCATCAATCAGTATGTGTAGGATGGTGTAACAAGTCTTGGACTCAGGTGGGGGTTCTGTCCACAATGCGACACTGGCAGTGGGTCCATATTACGCCTTTTTATTCCTGTGCCTTCAATTGCGGATGTGTTTGGCCTACTCTCTCCAACACCAGCCACTCATTGGTGAATAAAACTGAGGTATGATTAGTTATTGTCGTTCCCTGACCAACGTTCCCCAATGATTATCTCTTTCTGCTAACACACACACCACATATCCCCAACTGCCCCGGTGCCATAAGAGGTAGTAGCGCAGGGCATTGTCAGCCGACCAACGGATTGCCAAGCACTCCTTCTCCACTGAAATGTAGCACACCTCCCTCTCCAATAGTTTCTGCCTGATTTAGACCAATAAGTGCGGAACCCCTCTACCTGCAGGGACAAACCTTTTTCACCTGTTCAAACGCCTGCTGGCACAGCTCCATCCCCAGGACTCCATCTGAGGAACCTCTACATATAAGATCCGTACAGATCTGCAAAGTACGTAATAACCATTGGTAGTACCCTTACATCTCAAACAACCACCGCACCTTTTTTTTTTCTTTTTTTTTTACATACAGTGTGAGTTGGCTTCAGTTGCTGAGGTTTTATCTATCTGAGGCAGCACCTGTCCAGAACCCAAGTGGTACCCCAAATACTGTACCTACCTCAGTCCAACTTCACTTTTTCAGGTTGGACGAAATCTCTGTCTGCCAGTGTATCCATTTCCCAGCCAATAAAATCAGGCCATTCACCTGTCAAGCATTTTGTCATAACCCATGTAGAACTGGTATATACCCCATACGATCCGGTATGTCCTGGAGGGTTGACAAATCAGACAACCTTCCCAATTTCCATCAACGAACACTCCTTGTGGAAATGCGCGGGTGTCTGAACTACCAAGTGACCTGGGAAGGACTCTGAGAGTGACTCGGATAAAGTAGGTATGGTCAGCACCTATTCATGTCACATAATCAGTAATGATGGTCTTTAGGAGCATAAACACAGAGGTCTTCTGCAGGAAAAACTGTACGATTTGATTTGTGATTGGATTAATTGAATATATCTTTTAGTCTTTGCACTTCTTGACAATCTCCTTTTCTTCTCTTTTTATTTGCCCTGAACCTCCATCTGTGCAAGATTCTGTATATGTCTGGGAAGAGGGCTGGGAAGAACCGGTCTGTGGACAAAACAGGCAGGCAGACGGACAAGCATGCCAAAATGTGACCAAAATCGAGAAAGGCAGCATTAAAAACAAGTGCCAGAGAAGTCAGCAAGGATTTGGATGGAGAAGTGGAGGGAGGCAGGGCCCCTGACCTGACCACACTGACACACTCGGGTCTCTCTCCTTGCCCAGCTGTGCATTGTGGTCGACGCAGATAGGATACACTCTCACACACACGTATACTTATCTACGCATGCTGAGGATGAGGACATACTTGGCTCGTGTGAACGTGCGTCTATTTGGATGTGACAGCCCATCCATGCGTGCTAAAGAGAGAGCAATGCTACCAACAATCTGACCGTCTATTTTTCTTCCAGCTTTGTGCTTTTGTGTTTATGTTCTCCAAACTTTGCACATATGTGTGTGAATGTGTGTGCGTATATTTTACACGTCTGCTGAAGTGTGCTGGTGCTCATTTCCATCTGTTTTTCTTACTCTACTGCTGGAGCGGGCAGGATATTGGTGTGTAGTCTGTCCCCACGTAAAAGCACTCCATCATCTCAGTCCTCTTCACTGTCTCCACATGTGTGTCACGTCTGTGAACCATTAGTAATGTCGAGCACAAACGAAGTAATTAGAAATAAGTGCTCAAAGGTGCAACAGTTAGACCCCAAAACCCCTCAAGGATCCCCTCCCTCAATTATTTGCCATATTCCGAAGCAGTGGCACTTTTCCCACTGCTGAGTTTTGACGCTTACACATTATCTACAAATAGACTGAGCTTTAGTAACAGCCAACATAGGCACCCTGTGTTTTCAGAGTGGGCCTCAACGAGAGCTGACTGTGCCTCAAAGTAGTTATTTTAGCAGTTTGGCGTTCTCTGGACTGGCAGGGGAGAGAGGTGCAGGAAATGCTACATGGTCAGAGAGTCGAGGGGGAAAGTTCCCCCTGAAGGCAGCATTTGTCATAACTGGGTATCCTTTCTCAGTCCTGTTTTGTTTTTTGTGCGTCTGTATCCAACTGTTTACTGAATGTGTGGGCTTGCAGTGATGTGTGTGTGTGTGTTGTGTATGGAAGATAAGCAAAACCTGTGTGTTTCCTGCAGTGTTGTGTGTTTGTTTCCCAATTTCTTGGAAACAGTTATTCTTTGGCAAATCAGAAAAGCAGCAAATCGTCGGTAACCTCCGTAACCTCCACCCACTCTCACCATCACCAGCACCACCAACACCCTGACCACCTCCATCCCTCTTCACCCTCCAGGAAAGAAGCTGGGAAATGATACTCGGCACTCTGAGGCAAAGAGTGAGCCAACATCCGCTGACGGATCAGGCAGATACACGGAAAGCTACACACAAACACACAGGATTAAACACAACTGTGCACACATACAGTATGTGTGTATGTTTTTGCATGAATGTGGGAACTTCCCACATGAGCTCTTGGTATCTTAATTCTATGCCACCGAGTATAAAGTGGCACAGGATGGACAGGGAAATGAAACGGAAAAAGTGTATTGCTCCAGCTGAGGTCAGATTTTGGAGACAAACCCTGTGTTGAGTGAGCAAAGTGGAAACCTGAAATATGTGCTTCAGTCTGTCCTCACTCTGCACTCCAGTCATACGTGCTCCTGCCCAAGTCAAACAAAGGACAGGGAGGGGAATCAGCGCGGAACCATTTGCATAAGCTCACAGTTTACCCACGAATGAGTGCAAAAGCTGGATGGAAAGCTGATCCCAATGTTCTTAGGTGTAGCTTAATGAGAATGTTTTCTGATTGTCTTCATCAGTCATGTTTAAACAGATCTGTGAAGCGGGGTAGCGTACACACATAAAACAACTGGGCTGTTTTTGTCCAGATTCTTCTCCCTGACCATCCAAGAACGGCAAACATTAGATTAATTTATGTTTTATAAGATTATCCTATAAGATTATCCTGTGGTCTGAGGTGTGTTAAGAGGGATTTGTCGCGAAAATCAGCTCTGAAATGGGTCGGGGCAGACAAACAAATATTAAACTTGTTCAATATTTACGACTAAACCTCCGGTAACACTTTACATTACATTATGCTGTCATTATTTGTCATTAACATGAATAAGGTGTCATGAAGACTGTCATTAAGTGTCGTTTGCTAACTTATGACACCTTTGGAGCTATGTTGGCATTTTTTGGTTAGGTGGAGGGATCTAGTGAGGTTAAGGCTCAAACATACTCAGACGAACACCTGCAAAGCGGAGTCCACGAGGTGTCCACGAGGTGTCCGCCAGGCCAATTAAATGCAAAGTTCAAATTTTATGACCGCGTAGACTTCTCTGTGTACCGTGGCACAGAAAGTAGAGGGGTCGTTGTGTGATATAGAGGTTAGGGGTTTGATCCCAGTCTATACCTGTTTATGCATCAAAGTGTCCTTGGGCAAGACACTGAACCCTAAGTTGCTCCCAGTGGTTGACCAGCACCTTGCACAGCAGCTCAGTTCCATTGATGTGTGAATGGGTGAATGAGTTGATATTGTAAAGTGCTTTGGGACTACTTCAGTGTAGGCATAAAAGTGCTATATAAATCAAGTCCATTTACCATTGTGGGAAATCTAGGGTTTTAATGGAAACTACTACTTGGAGGTGCGTCCAGGTATGTAAGCTCTGATGAGAGCGGACAGTCAGAGCTGAGGCCATTGTGCGTGGGGTCCGCCGAGTATGTTTGAGTTAGGGTTAGGGTAACAAATGGCACTTAATGACACCTTATTCATGCTAATGACTGGGGTCATGTCATAAAAATGACTTTATGTAGAAAACTTCACGTAAACTGTTACAAAAGCACCTCGTTTGTGAGAAAAGCCAACAACTCCCGACTCATACTCTTTGACTTGTGACGTGTAACTGAATGTGGCAATCAAGACGCAAACTGACTGAGAAACACACAATGCTGCATTCGTGTCAACTCGAGATTTCGGAGTTCAAAATTTGAGGTTCAAATTCGAAGTTCAGCGGCAGCACGTTTAAATGTCTAAAATATGTCTGACCGCTATAGTAATAGATTTTTACACCGACTTTACCGAGAAGGAACTCCAACTTTAGGTGGCGTTCCAAGTAACTTTTCAAAGTAGGAGATTGGAAAATCCTGAGTTCCGAGTTGTTGAAATGCAGAGATAGATCACATTGTTAGATTTCGTTTGATCACGCGAGATTTCTGGCTCGGCGGAAAATCAGTGGTGAGACCGGTGGTTATGTGTGTACACCCGCTTTGGCTATACATAGATTTTTACGGTAAAACGCACAGTCTCCAACACATATGTAAATGTAAACACAGTGAAGCCACCATAAATTATAGCCATCCCATCTGGGAACATTAAGAAGCTGTTAATGAATAGGGTGCTGCAGCAGCAGCCACAAGTGGAGCGAGGCAGCTGGAGGAGAGGACGGAGGGTGGGTAGCATCTGGGCAGCAGATATGTGTGTGCAGTCATGTAAAAGAGGTTGCGGTAACAGTGCACATCTTGAGGAGGAAGGGAATTCAAGATGTGTTTTGAAGCCAGTGCTCACTGGTTGAAAACGCAACGTATGTCTTCATCACAACACATGAAACAAGGATCTGGAATAAGGAATTCGCTCTCATATTTATTTCACTGTTTTTAACAAACAAAAGCTAAATAAACCCCATTACTCCACACACATGCACACTAGGAATCCTGAAGACATCAGACAGAACAGGCCAGACTAATGACTTCACTTTAACCATAGGAGGCGTCAAAGGAGGCGTGGCAACAGAAGGGCCAGTTTTCTTCAGTGACCTTTTAATACCCTCAACTCTTTTCACTATACCTCCGCCGGCATACGTTCAAAGTAGACACATGGGTAATATACGGAGCAGAAGTGTGCCTCAGAGGGAGACAAAAGACGCCACCTGTATGCTAATGCATTGTAAGGCTTTCAGAGAGGCCAGCAGGGCCAAGACTAAAGAATGAAGTGTGCTGCTCCGTTAAAGAAAGCCCGGCTCTGTAAAAAGAGGAGCCAAAAATTGATTTTTTGCCTCTCGTGTTTTTACCATGTTGAAAAGAACAAAACATGAACAATCTGCAAGTGTGCCACTTTAAGGGGGGAGAGGATGCTGTAAAATTGATTTTCACCTTCTTTGGGACTGAATACAAGAGACTATGAGACCGATGTGGATGAGTAACTACAGGATAGTGCTTAGGAGTAAACAAAGAGGGTAGGCAATACAATTCATTTCCAATATATGACTTTAGTAATGAAAAAGTGGAAGAATGGTGGAGTGTGCCACTTCAGATGTGAGGTCTGAGAAAACAGACAGAACAAAGGTTGTAAAATGTCCATTTCCTTCCACTCTTTAAGTAATGAGACTACCGGAGTCCCTGAGTGTGAGTGTAGTGTCTTTGTTATTACGCAAAAAGGGAAATCTAGTGTAATAAAATGCATTTCCTCAGTTTTAATGTGTATTTTCTCAAGACAAAGACCTTTGACTGGTGGAGTGTGCCGTGGCAGAGGGGTGGCTGTTCATATGGAAAGAAGGAAGCAAGGTCAAAGGGTATAAACTCTTTCTTTTTGCTTCAGCTAATAAATAAAAGAGTGGCATGTGCCTGTTGAATGGAGGGTGGAGTAATTGCTTCTAATGAGATTTTTAGTGGCACACTTTCCCAGCGACGGGGACAGTTCCTTCTTCTCTTGCCCTGGACCACACACGCATGTTGGTTGCTCATTCATAAACAGCCTTATATAAACATTATCTTCAGCATGCATACAGGCACACCATTGGTGTCAGCTGGATTTACCGCTATCGCTGTGCTCCCCCAGACTTCAAGACAGCAGCTTCTTTTCTTTTTACCACTGCTATCTCGTTTGAGCCAAAAAAGCCCAAGCTATCTATTTACCACATTGTCTCAGTGTTCATACACCCCAACCTCTCGCTACATGTTTTTCTTACCATCTTCAGCTGCAATGTCCCAAAACCAATTATATAACACTATGTCACTGCATGTTTTTACCACCATCGGCAAAATAAGTTGAGGAAAGTGGCTTCAGGAGTTGGAAAGTTGCATCGATATGACTCCCTGTCTGTCAGCAGCAATGCCCCGGTAGCCTGAAAGTGCATGTAAAAAACTCTAACTTTTTGGTTTAGTGATGATGTCAGCTGCTTTTGCCGTCAGTGTGACGGACCGGATGGCGCTACTTTGGGCATGCCTTCTGCTGATGTCTCCCCAGGGTGTATGAGCGCAGCGATGGACACTTTGGACAGATTGTTGTTTTTTCAGTAGAAAGCCAAGCCTCTTGCCCTCACTGAAATATGTCACATGCTAATAAGCAATCATGTTCCTCCGTGGGGCTGACAGTGAGGGTACATACTGTTCTCTTTTGAATTTGGAAATTTTTTATGATAAGGTGCACAGAGTTTTTTTTAAGCTGCTGCAGATGATAAAGTCACAGTATAGGCCTCATAGATCAGGGGTATCAAACTCATTTAGTTCAGGGTAGGGTGAGCAGATTTTAAAAACTCAAAATCGGGAGAGTAATTTAAACCAAAGAAGACAACATATTTATCAAAAGAAACTATTTGCATTATGCTTTTATTTGTAATGAAAAAGGTCACATAAATTACATAAATGTTTTCTTCCTTTTGGATGAAATGTATTACAGTAGTCCCTCACTATATTGCCGTTCACCTTTCGCGGCCTCTGTGTTTCGCAGATTTTTTTACGGTGCAATTTTGGATGTATTTTTACATTTAAAATGGCTGTGATAATAGTTGGTAAAATGGCTATCCTCCAAATATTATGGAGTTTCATTGAATTTGTGTATTTAGAAAGGCTGGGATATCTACAGCAAAATTATTTGGTAATATACACAATATTTCATGTTTTTTCTCTCTTTTCACTTTCTCCTGCGGGCCAAATTGGATGATCTAAAGGGCCGTATTTGAGCTTGACACATGTGTCACAGTCATAGATTAATGAATAGAAGATTGTTTGCTCAAAAAAATAAAAATAAAAAGATGTACAAGGTTCTCAGTTTCTTGCATTGCATTGTGGGCTGTAGAGTCCCGTAGACGGATGAAGTGTTTTTACTTCATTATTTCAGTGATTTCTTATGTTTGCCCCAAAAACTCTGCAAAAGGTGACTTCCCACATATTTATAGTGTTTTTACACACAATGGCAGATGTTTATTTACACTGAAAGATCCATATTCAGCTCTAAGATTTATGTAAAATATATTGTAAGTTAAAAAGTATTTTGAGATTAGACTCAAAGCATCAGTGTAAATGCTAAAGTTAGTAGATAAATGAATATTCTACCAACATTAAGCAAGATTAACAAAGTCATAATCTACTTTTTCAGTTAAACGTCTTGGGAACCAGGAAGTCTTTACAAATGTGTGGTGGTGTCACTTTGTTCAGCTTTTGCTATCATAGCACAGGCTTTGATGTTGCTCAGAATTCTTTATGTAAGTATATGAGCCGATGGCTGTGTCTGAGTTAGTTAACTGGAACCGGTCCAAACACACAACTGGTGTGAATCCCTTAGAAACACACTTGTATATTCTAATAAAGTCCAGCACACCAACACTGCATACTATATATGCTGCCTTCAAAGATAATAAGGCTGTGTTCTACTTGTACGACTGTCACAGCGCGATTCTTTGAGCTGCATAATGAAACTGTAGTGGGTGGAAGTTGCTTTGTGTAGCAATGAAAGGTGCCCTCCTTCAAACATAAATGCAACTAGCTAGGATGGAGAAGATAATAATTTATGGTATAAAATAACACCAAAGTAGTGTTCTTTTTTTGGTTTTTTGTTTGCAAACTACTATAGTGGTCAAGGCTTAAATGTTACTATTGCACCATGCTAACCTAACGCGTCTCCCTCACAGCATGCAGGTCATGGGTTCAAACCCTGGGTGGACATTTCTGTGTATTGTTTTCATGCAGTTTCCTCTCGAGGGATGTCCTGATACAATACTGGTATTGCTGCCTTGAGAATTGGCCAATACAGTATTGATCTGATACAGAATTTGCACAAAGCATAGATACTTTTATTACTTAATTTGTAGTGTGGAATCTTAGAAAAGGCTTGATCAAGTGATATTACAATAGTCAGCAACAGTAGTGTGAGGAAAAATTGACCTATTTATTATTAACCAATTGGTTACATAGATTTTAACCTTAAACATAATAATACTCTACAATTTAATAAAATAAGTCAAGTCAAGTCAAAGTCACAGCCAGCTTTATTGACTACTCCACTATATGTACAAGACATGTTACTGTTCTTTCTGCCCAAAACATTTACAAACACAACAATGTAGTATCTATCTATCTATCTATCTATCTATCTATCTATCTATCGATCTATCGATCGATCGATCGATCTAACAAGGAACCTCTGTCTGTGTGTGTTCCTCAAATATCTCAGCGCATCAGGATCAGACTGACCTGAGAGTTTCAACATGGCTGCTGCTTGGTTCAAGGGTGTGCAACATCGAACTTGTTTGCACGCCCCACCCCCACGCCCTACCTCCTATCAAAGCAAAGTTAGACATCACAGCAAAGTTAGACATCAATGACAGCAGACAAATTCATCAATGCAAAGCATCAAAGCAATAGTCCTACCTCTTGAAGCAAAGTTAAATATCAAAGCAAAGTTAGACATCACTGACAGCAAACAAATTAAATCAACTCTCAACAAAACATAATTCTTATTTGCCAATATTAAACTGAATGTTAACAGGCAAAAAGCCAATCTAACAAAGAGAACAAAAACATCAGGCAATGCGCAGTCTGAGTCAGCTGAAGCACTGCCTGCCGGGCCAGCAATGCTGCACTCCAGTCAAGGCTCAGGGCGGCTGAAACCAACAACCAATGAACACTTGAGGCTTCGAGATTCTGAAACCGACAACCAACGGATCACTCGACTGGCAAACGACGCTGCACTACAGTCAAGGCTCCTCGCGGCTGAAACCGACAACCAACAGACCACACACCTCATGGTCGTGGATGAAGTGACGATGATGGATTGCCGCACATTAGAAGCAGCAGATCGTACATTTCAGTGGCTCCGAGGATCACCCAAACCATTTGGTGGCATCAACAGTGGTCTTCAGTGGTAACTGGAGGCAAATCCTTCCCGTTGTACCACAAGGTAGCCGCATCGAGATCAGAGGAAGGTGCTCATACCTATGGAAAACCATTGAAACTCTTCGTTCAGTAAATATGAGCATCTCTCAAGCTGCAGAACATCAACAAGCTGAAGAAGACTTTGCCAGATTTCTCTTAGACGTTGGCGAGGCTAAAATTCCACTAGTGCCAGAAGAGGGTGAGTTTGTCATTAAACTCAATGACACACTGACAATTCCTGGTGACAAACTGAAACAACATTATCCATTGGGTGTATGAAGAACATGCTGGCCAACATTTGTAGTCCAACGTGGCTATGGGATCGTGTCATTTTATGTCCAATTAACTCTGAAGTGGACATAGTAAATGACTACATGACCAAGATATTTCCAGGAAAAGAACATATTTGCAACAGCGTTGACACTGCAGATTTTGAAGGTCACCATATGTACCCAACTGAGTTTTTAAATACACTCTGCACATCCGGAATGCCTCCTCATCTCATTACTTTAAAGGACGGAATGGTGATCATGCTACTGCAAAAACTTTGACCAACAAAATGGACATTGCGATGGCTCAAGATGCATCATAGAACAAATACTGCCACACCTCTTAGTTGCAAAATCTGTAATTGGTGTCAATGCCAATGACACAATGACAATTCTACGTTGCAGCCTGCAGAGTTGGCAGAGCAAATTGACTTTGCATACTTGCTCTAGTCTAGACGATGAAACAAAGAAAAAGTGTCCCTTTCTGAGCAATGTCGTTTTTACAGAAGTGCGGAAAAAGTAAACACACCCTGACAACAAACCGTTTAACACAGTTCTCTGGAACTGTAAATAAAGATTGATTGATTAGTGAAGTTATTTTGAGACGTAATGGCCACTTTCAATGGCAAAATAAAATGAGAAATAAAAAAAACAAGAATCAACAGTAGAAACTTCATTTATAGTTGTAAGTCTCGCTCTCTGAGAGTACAGATATGAATATGGAAATAAATATATAAATATAACTATGGTATATTACAGTAATGCAGAAGTATGAATAACGTTGATAAATAAAAAAATAACTAGAAGACTGAAAAATAACCTCAACAAATCCATTGAAAATGAATGATGTATCTGAGACAGTAGGCGCTGACTGATAGAATCTGATTTTACTCCTGTGAGATTTCAAATGCTGTTTGCTTGACTTCCTGTTGTATGATTGTAAGGTGACTTGCTTTCTAAGAGCTGTGATTTCAGTGTGTAGCATGTGTTGTAATTGCACCTTGGTGTATGGTTGTACGGTTTAGTGAGCTGTGTATTCACACTGAGGACTCTCTGTTCTCAGTCCACTGTGTTATGGTGTCAGGTTGGTAAACAGAACCCTGGGTGGTCCGTTGTCGGACACAGACTCTCTGGACGTAGCGTAAGATCTGCGAACAAGATTGTTTTTTTTTTTTGTATGTTTTTTTTGTTTGTAGCTAATAAAGTCTACATATCTGTGCTTTTATTCACATGCTAGTCGAAGCCGTTGTACGATCCACCAACACACAACATTGTTCCCCTCCTCTTCTTATTTAGATTTAAGAGTCTCTTTCTTTTTTCCTTCCCATGCATCTGTCTGTATTTACAAAAGAAGTGCTTTTGTATTCCTCTATTCACTTTCTGTATTTCTCACTCTCCTCCTCTTCCTGCCCACTTCCAAGCATCCTCTCTAAAAACCACTTGGCTCCAAATTATTCGTACCAGTTAGATTTTTCACTCTTTGTTTTGTAAATTAACACGTTCACTCTCATTGCATGATTTTCCACACCATTTTTCCATTCTTTTATGGTCAATCCTTAATATTTTGAAGACATGTTTTACATTTTATGAAGACTTTTATCATTTAAAGATGCTTTCTTTGGATCTATGTTTTGTTTTTATGATTGTGTCACCTCTTGGCTGTAAATAATCTCTATTATGATCAGAAAAATAATGAACAAACAACAGTGTTTTTTATTGAAAATAATACTGTCCCCATCTCATTTTCATGATGTTGTTTTGTCACTCCCGCTCCCAGTTTCTCCATTTCTCCCGTGTTTGATTGTTAGACCTCATTTCCACATTTCATTATTACATTTTGTGCCTCTGCACCAGTCTCCCTCAGTCTCCTTATTTGTTTCCTGTCTATTTCTATCTTTCACAGCCTCCTGCCAGCCCCCTCCAATTATCTGGCATCAGTCTCTTCTTCCGCCTTTTTCTCTGCGCTCTCTTTCCTCTCAGATATGGTCATGTGTTAACATTTCACCTGCGGGTTTCCACGCATTTATTAAAACTTCTCCCAACTATCTTATTGAGTCAATTCCTCGCTTTTTGTCAGGACTACAACATGTCAGACAGAACTTTTGGAGAAATGAAGCACTGCTCTCAAAATGTCAGCGTTCTCAGGAGAGGCACCCCTAATCATCACAGACAGGGATGGGGTCATTGCTATCGTAATCAAGTAATTGGTAATTAATCAGAATTATGATGTAATCACAATTGTAATTTTAATTAAAAATGATGTTGCTGTGTGTAACCGCAATTGATTTGCAATTGAGTTCAGATAATGGACTTGTGGCTATAATTGGCATAGAAATTATTTCAAAATGATCATTTACAAAATGCAAATCTGGGGAATTATGTTACAGTTCTATGGCCTTACACATATGTAATTACCATAAATAAAATACATTTTATATCAAGTTTACCAGTCACTTCTCTACAGGATTATTTTACCATTTAAAATTAAATATGATTCTAGGGGTACACTGACAGAAAAAAAGGCTCAGACGCTCACACCAAAAATATTAATACCAAAATTGACATTGATAAGGAAGCCTAACAAGGTAACCAAGATAATATTTTATATGTATTTTACAGCAGATTTAAAAAGTTTTTTGGGCTTTTCTATTAAAGACTCAGTAATTGCGATTATATTATTATAATAATGTAGTTGTGATAAGTTGTGAAAATATTTGTTTTTTTGCAGGTACATGTAATCGGAATTGAGTTGTAATTGAACGTGGATAATTGAAGATGTAATTGCAATTTTAAAATGTATTTGATGTTTGCTCATTCTTGGCTTGGAGGTCTCCCTGCATCATTGTATTGCTGCTTTATGTTTCCAACCCTTTCCATACATTCACTGTGTCTTTTTAATTCCACATATGGTGCGTTCTTTATTTAGCTACTCTCATATCACACACCAACACTTTTGCTTTCATTCTTGCTCGAACACTGGTTACTTAAGATTATTTTTTGCATTTTTCTACAGTCCTACTTGTCCGCCTCCTTCTCAGCTGCTCTTTGTCTCTCACTTTGGCTTGTTTCTTTTAGCTTTACAGGCGTACGGATTTGTGTGTCTGCGTGTGTGGGTGCGTCCGAGTGTGTGTGGTTTCCGATATGTTTAAATTTAGACAAAAGGTTAAAGTGCTAATTTGGTCCAAATGAGCCCAAAAAAAGGGTTAAAACTCTTCATCTACTTACCACAAATGAGAAGTCAGCTATTTCCAATATTTCCATTGACTAATTTTGGGTCGAACTTGAACCAAATGTACTTAATCTGGACCAAGTTGGATGATCCAAACCCCACGCCCAATTTCAATGACTATTTTTGGGTTAAATCTAGTCGGTCCGTCTTAGCCTCGATTTGGCCCAAAACATAAAGCGCTGAAATGACGTTTGGTGGATATCGAGACCTCCCAGTCACGTGACCCTAGCCGAGTGTGAGCCATTTTGACGGTCAACGACTGAGTGGAACGTCATGTTGTCGCACTGTTTATCATCCATAAAAACTAATTACAAAAGGAAGATAAAGGACTTTTGGTTTTAGAATCAACCAATTTTTAATTATTTGTTAATCTCTTTTTGACCCTGATGAAGAAATATGCCTTTTATTTGAAAAACGGAAATCAAATAACCACTCTATTTTATTTCAATTTCCTTTTCTGAACGGAAAATTCACTGACCAAAACATACAGTACCCGGAAGTGTACTCTCATCTGACGCTAACGGTTATGCTAACGGCAGTTCGCATGACAAGATCGCTGCTTCCAACTGTGCATCCGAAACATGTCCTTTTCGCTTTAGCTGGTGTTGGGCACAGAACCTCCTCACGGACATTTCGGAGGATTAGAGACTCCTACGTAAAGATATCGTGGATAACGCTTCACTTCCGGGTCACGTACTTTGGCAAATCGGTAATGGAGAAAACGAATAAACGTGTTTGTTTTCCGTTTTTCGTTTTCTGTACCAAAGCAAAAGAGCTTGAATTTGAAAAACAAGGCGTTTTCCTTTTTTTCATTTTGGTTTTGGAAACAAATATCAAATAATGAGTGTTTTTTTTTTCGTTTTTCATGTTTTTGTTACATAATGAAAACTGAATGATACACGGATTGGGCTACCTGCTGACCGCGGGCAACATGTTGGTGTCCCCTGCTTAAGAGTCACTGCTACTGGTCCCTAACTTTGGTTTCCCTTAACTTACTCCAGTAAAACTTGCCTGATTCCGAGCAGTGAAGAATATAAATGAAGCCACTCTTTAAATGATAGGTATTCTTGCCTTTGTGTCACAAGGGGAAACTGATGTGTGCACCACTAATTAGAGGAAACACTTTGCTTCCATTGCTCCCAATAAGATTCCATGAAAAGTGGAGGTGAGAAAGAGACAAAGACGCTAACGGCATCCAGCTCTGTCCAGCTTCCCCACGGTTCACACTGTTTGCCAGTGTGAATAGATGGTTGGGGTGCTCCTGTTTGAGGAGGGCAACGTGATGACTGTTATTATGCCACTCATTGGTATTCACTACAGAAGGTCCGAGCACTTTGCTTTTAATAGATTTTGCTGTGGAGCATGAAGAATGAAAGTGGCAACAATCATCGACACAAGAAGAGAAGGCGATTCAGCTAACATCTGTTGAAAAAGTGCAGAGAATTAGACACATTTAACAAAACAAAGGTGGAGAGTGGGTTCAAAAGGGCTTCCCATGGTGCAGTGGTTCTGAATAAAGTTTTTTCGTAAAGCTGAATGACTTGCTGGAAATGTCAAAGGTTCAAGAGAATTACAATTTCTGGGTATCATGGGAAGTGCTTTGCGCATGACATCATTTAATTACTTTGGTTGAAACAAGTGGGGGAAAAAAAAACAACAAATTATGGCCCGTTGTGTTCCCATGCAGCCATTCAACCGTTTCCCTATCATTTTCCTATATCTCATTTTCATGCCACAGAACAGACTGTGTGCAGAATCGTGGGGTTATGTTTATGTGTGTGTGTGCAATTATGTTTCTGTGTGTGTGTGTGTGTGTGTGTGTGTGTGTGTGTACATCTGTCTAATATAGAACAAGCACATCGCTGCAGTTTCTATTCCTCATCCCCTCATCTATTCAATCATTCACCAGTTCAGTTTGCGGCGGAGCTAAAGTGGTTCTCAATCTAAATGTCAACAAGGCCGAAGCTTCTCTGCAACAAATGTTAATTTCAATGCAAATGAAAAGTATGACGACAGTCCATCTCACCCTCTTATCTTTCTATTGAGGAAGAGGAAAAAAAAATCAATTGGAGTCATGAAAAAAATGATCTACAGCACATGTGTCAAACTAATGGCCCGGGGGCCAAATCCGCCCTTTGAAGTATCCAATTTGGCCCCCAGGAGAAAGTAAAAATGACAGAGAAAGCATGAATCATTGTGTAAATGAAACTCAACAACATTTGCAGGTGCTCATAGTTTTCTCAATATTTATATCGCATGATTGCAGTCATTGTTAATGTTAAACTCATAATTCTTACAAAATCCTTCAATTTTCCTCAAATAATTACACAATATTTCCCTTAATTAAATAGAAATTGGTTATAAAATCTAGGAAATTTAAAGTAAAGATCCTGTTGGGACTGATAACTGTGACTTATTGCTTGGATGTTACCGGTTTCTTACATATTTAGTATTTTATAAATACGTAAAAGTGCAAACTATGGCACAAAAATGTCAAAATTACTTGTCTTCCCGCATAAAATTTGTGGCCCACTTGAGATCAAACTGGCCCCTATTTGGCCCCTGAACTAAAATGAGTTTGACACCCCTGATCTACAAGGATAAGGGTTCTCTAACAAAACAGAACATATTATTGTGGGGATGAATGGCCCAAAATTAGCATTTATAAATGTCTTTCTCTGTTTGCACTGTTCAATCTGAATGGGTTTAGACAGTATGGAACACACACGCACGTACACACACACACACACACACACACTGTATTTTACTGATGCTGCAGTCTGTGTTAGTAGTCGAGGATTTTCACAAAGGACTTCTAGTTCTGAGTCTGGGATTTATTTTGCTGCATAAAGTAAATATTTGAGGGGTTTTGTGTAAACGTCTTTATGAAATGATAACAAAATGTCACAGAAGTGGTTTTTCAAAACTAAAAAACAACAAAGCAAAGAATTAAAGTTGGAGATGCAAATGGTGGAGAATTAAGGTGAGGCTGCATCTGATCATAGATTGTTGATTTGAAAACATCTGCTAATGCCAACAAACTGTCAACAACAGTTTATTCTTCTCGTAGCCAGATCAATCAGTGGGTTTCCAGTTTTTAGATAGAGAATGTATAAACCCCTACCGCAGTGTAGCATCGAGTGTGACGTATATACAGTACATATATAATGCAGTTTGTAGAGGTGAAAGTATAGGATTACTTAGTACTCACATTACTGTAATTGAGTTGCTTTATGGGTACTTGTACTTTTTTGAATATATTTCTAAGTCATTTTACCTGTTTTAAAAAGAAGTAATTTGTTACATTTCAACACCCAACCATTACTGAGTAAAGTCTTATGTTTTGTTTTGAAATGATCAACGAACATTGTGAAACTACAAAAAATGAAATGACCAGACAACAATCAAAGAATCCACATGTTCTTGACAAACCTTTATTTTATGCAGTTGACTTTGTGGGAAAAACAAATTCAATTCCAATTGTGCAAGATTTGGTTTCTTCCTGTTCAAGTTGTTTACCAAGGGAACCGTGGCAAGATTTATGACCAAAAATGAACATGAGTAGGAAAAATCTGTACTCTTTACACCTCTGGCATTTTGGATTTACGCTGTTTTTCCGTTCACGTGTTTCCTATTGGATGTCTTTGTTTGCGCTGTTATGTGAATAACCTAATCTCTTCAGACTTTATCAAATCACATCCATCAATTGTAGCTATGTTGTTAAATGACAAAATAATGCAGAATAAAGTGCTTTAAATTCACTCTCCACGATGCATGGTGGCTGTTTCCTTTTCACGTTATATTCTGGGTTGTGGTTTTTTTTTTGGTATCCTCATCTCTTTGGACAATCTTACAAGCAGAGCAAACGTAGCAAATGAAATGTCATGTCAAGCCGAACCAGCCTTGGAAACCGCCTCGGGCGTAATGGTTCACTGGGCTGAACAATCAGCTCATGGTCCAGATTATCCATGTCAATGACATCGAGATGAGATGCAGGATTTGCAATGTATCTGACAGCAAGGCAAGAGGGGGGGGGGTTATGGTTACATGCTCCATCTGCAAGATGCATAATCCCTCCCCTGTGTAAGGTATCATTATATCGTGGG